>NC_080400.1:27535000-27725000 GCF_030265065.1 Corythoichthys intestinalis | reverse complement strand
TAAGGACTGTATTTGTTTATTATAACAATAAATCAACAAGATGGCATTAACATTATTAACATTCTGTTAAAGCGATCCATGGATGGAAAGACTTGTAGTCCTTAAACGATAACTGTTAGTACAAGTTATAGAAAATTTATATTAAAACCCCTCTTAATGTTTTCGTTTTAATAAAATTTGTAAAATTTTCAATCAAAAAATAAAGTAGTAGCCCGCCATTGTTGATGTCAATAATTACTTACACAATGCTCATGGGTGCTAAAGCCTATAAAATCAGTCGCACCCAAATGCCAGCAGAGGGCGGCGAAACTCTATCAAACACAATTAACAAGTGGGCATTTCACTCTACTGTTATTTAAATTTGTCTGAGCGGGACATGTGCGTTAATTGCGTCAAATATTTTAACGTGATTAATTAAAAAAATTAATTACCGCCCGTTAACGCAATAATTTTGACAGCCTTAATTAAAACCCCTCTTAATGTTTTCGTTTTAATAAAATTTGTAAAATTTTCAATCAAAAAATAAACTAATAGCTCGCCATTGTTGACGTCGCCGAGTGGGACGTCACATGGGCTCCCTGCCGGTCTTCCACAGTGTCTTTAACTATGCATGGTAGTGCAGGAGTCCCCAACCTTTTTTGCACCACGGACCTGTGTTATTTGGGTCTGTTTTTCACGGACCGGTGTTCTGACAAATTTTGCAACCCATCAAAAATTGCAACGATGCGGTTCTGCGCATGCGCGTAATGTTAACAATAGCCGCAAAATGCGCAAATGCAGCCATTCCAAAGTAAACACTACAAACTTTCTTGAAAGAAAGGAATATTAACTTACGTTTGATCATGGAAGGACTTGTAGAAAAGTTCTCCTCAAATACATCCTGCCATGTAAGCTGCACTCAACAACTGCACACCGCTCTCACCATTAACGACTTCGCCTTGACGTCAAACATTAATTAAGAAGCCCGCTTCACAAAGATACGATGTTGGAAATTGTAGCAAGATTTTTAAAGCTCTCATAGCGATGTCAGGATATTCCAGAATGACTTCAATCCAGAACCTCGGTAGAGTTGTTGTCTCAAATGTACGTTTAATAAGGTCGCCGTCATTTGCGATCTCTACAAGTTGATCTTCCTGTTGCACAGACATGCTCGAATCACTCGGTTTATTCACAAACGGGTCACGAATCCACTCCTTCGCAGTTCGTGGGTCTTCGAGGTTGTAGGCTCGTCAGGTGCCCTTATCGCCGGAAAAATAACTCCAAAGCCGTCTGTTTTCCAGTCATCTTCGCTCGTGTGGGGGTAATACGTTATTATCGAGGACAAGCGCACATACAGTAGATATATTATATACACAAACAAGATGCACTGCTAGCAGTCCAATCAATGGATTTCTGCGCCGATGTTCTAATCTATCCCGTAATATTATATCTAGAGTAGACAGGGATATTGGTGTGTTAAGCAGGGGCACAGGGTTAATTCAGCCAGAATGCAGTCGTTATTAAATTATTATTTCTGTGCGGCCCGGTAGCAAATGCGCCGCGGCCCGGCAGATGGGGACCCCTATCTTAGAAGATACATTAGAGTACAAGTTATAGTAATTTTATATTAAAACCCCTCTTAATGTTTTTGTTTTGATAAAATTTGTAAAATTTTCAATCACAAAATAAACTAATAGCTCGCCATTGTTGACGACGCCGAGCGGGACGTCACATGGGCTCCCTGCCGGTCTTCCACAGTGTCTTTAACTATGTATGGTAGTGATTGAAATACACCACAAGGTGTCAATGGCGAGTTTTAAATTAATTAGAGATCTAGCCAAGGCAAAGTCTGAGTAAGTTTTATGTGTAATTTGCATAGCTATTTTGATTGGGAATGCCAGTTCTCTTTGCATTGAGCGCTTTTCTTTTTGTGAACAGTATGTTTTTGAGAGACAGGAATATTATTTTTGTTGTGCTTTCACTAAATGATACTGTAGCGACTTAGCTGTTCCGCCCAAATGCATGATGGGACGTTGGGCAATCAAGACTGTCAGTAGTGGCTGCAAATGGTATACAGCATGTTCTGCTTTGTGTTCAATTAAGCATGTTAAGAAAAAGATTGCATCCTGTCATTCTTCCCTATGTCGTTCGCCACAATACTTACTGTATACTTGTTGTGTAAGAATTGCCAAAGCTTAGCCCAATAAGAGGCGCGGTCAAATGAACGCCTGTGTCCTCTCGCATTTCTCTGCCTTTTTGCTCTCAATGTGCTAAAGGGCGTCATTGTAAACTGTTTGAGGCAACGCATGAACGGGCCATTCCTTGCATGTGTTAATTGCGTCAAATATTTTAATGTGATTAATTTTAAAAAAAATAATTACCGCCCGTAAATTTAACAGCACTAAAATAAATGAAAAATGAGCCGTTGTTAATCTGCCTTACTGTTTTGACTTTGGGCAGCAGTGATTAGCACATCCACCTCACAGTCCTGATATAATGGGTTCAAAAACGGGCAGGCCTTGCTATGTGGAGTTTGTAGAATCACCCTGTGCCTGCGTTTCCTCAGGCTACTCCATTTTCCTTCCCAAAAACAAGCATGGTAGGTCGATTGAGCCAGCCAAGTTGTCCCTATGTACGACTGTGTGCTGTATGGTTGTTTCCCCTGCCAACTAATTCAGGGTGTACCCCACCTACTGGCTATAGTTAGCTAGGATAGGCTCGAGAATGCCCACAACCCTTGTGAAGATAAGCAGCACAAAAGATGAATGAATGAATGAGTGTTCTGATTTTCATTGTTAAAATCTTAGACCTTCCTGAATGGAGTTTGCATGTTTTTCCTGTGTTTGCCTGGGTTTTTCTCTGGATATTCCATCTGGGAGGACCAACATTCCAAACACGTGGGGCCTCATTCTCATTTCTAAGGGAACGCAGGTGCGCTATGGCATAAGCAATTTTGTGGATTTTTATGTCGGCGTCAAGTCAAGCACTGCTACTTTTGATATTCGGCTATGCCCGTGAAGTTTGGGTGTGTCCTTGCACTTAACGGCATGTGTGCAAGTGACAATTCGGCAGAAAAAAAGCTGCACTTTTGCTATACTGTTGCAGAGGTTTATCGAAATTGATCATGTTTATCATGTGCATGCAGCAGAAAGTAATCGTAATCGTGGAGAAAACATCAGTAAAACCTAGTTGTTCCAATATTCGAGGCAAAATAGCAAATCAGAAATGTTTAAATACCAGTAGTATTTTAACCAATTAACTGCAGGTACTGTAGTATGAAAAAGCATCTGAACCTTTTAGAATTTCTGACATTCCTACATAAAGTCACCATCAAATGTGATCTGATCTTTGTCAAAATCCCACAGATGAAAATACAGTGTCTAATTTAATTAAAACCACCTTTACATTTATAGGTTTTCATATTTTAATGAGGATAGCATGCAAACAATGACAGAAGGGGGAAAAATAAGTAAGTGAACCCTCTGCCTAAGGAGACTTAAAGAGCAAATGAAACCAATTTTCACGAAACATTTTAAGTCAGGTGTGTGCCCAATCACTAATGAGTGGTTTAAAGCTACCCTGGCCACTATAAAACACACATCTGGTAAGAAATGTTTTGATGAGAAGCATTGTCTGATGTGCATCATGGCTCGGTCAAAACAGCCGTCTGAAGATCTGCGATCAAGGATTGTTGATTTTGATCAAAATGGGAAAGGATACAAAACCATCTCTAAAAGTCTGGATGTTCATCAATCAAGTGTTAGAAGTTGTCTACAAATGAAGAGAGTTTGGCACTGTTGCTTCTCTCCCAAGGAGTGGCCGTCCACCAAAGATGACACCAAGAGTTCAGCGCAGAATACTAAGAGAGGTAAAAAAGAACCCTCCAGTGTCTGCTCAAGACTTACAGAAACTCTCACTGCCACTCACTGGCACAGTCCAATGTCTCTGTGCACACATCAACTTTATGTAAAACTATGACCAATGATGGTGTTCATGGGAGGACTCCACGGAGGAAACCACTGCTGTAAAAAAAAAAAAAAAAAAAAAAAAGCATTGTTGCTCATTTAATGTCCGCAAAAAGGCACTTGGACACTCCACAGAAGTCTTGGCAAAATATTTTGAGGACTGATGAAACCAAAGTTGAATTGTTTGGGAGTAACACACAGCGTCATGTGTGGAGGCAAAAAGGAACACCTGACCAACATCAATGCCTCATCCCCACCATGAATCATGGTGGAGGGAGCATCATGATTTGGGGCTGTTTTTCTACCTCAGGGCCTGGGCAACTTGCAATCATTAATGGAAGAATGAATTCAAAAGTTTATTTGGGATGTATTGCAGGAAAACCTGAGGCCGTCTGTCAGACAGTTGAAGCTAAAAAGAGGACCGATGCTGCAAAAAGACAATGATCCAAAACAGAAGTAAATCAACTTCAGAATAGTTTCAGAAGAACAAAATAAACGTTCTGGAGTGGCCAAGTCAAAATCTAGACTTGAACCCCATTTAAATGCTGTGGCATGACCTAAAGACAGCAATTCATGCCAGACATCCCAGGAATCTGACTGACAGCCGTTTTGTTGCGAAGAATGGGCCAACATTTGTCCTGATCGATGTGCTAGACTGATCTGCAGCTACAGAAAGTGTTTGGTTGAAGTTCTTGCTGCCAAAAGGGGGGCCACAAAATATTAAATGTGATGGTTCACTTACTTATTTTCCCCCTTCTGTCATTGTTTGCCTACTATCCTCATTCAAATGTGAACAACTATAAATGTTTGGGTGGTTTTAGTTAAAGCAGACACTGTTTTTTCATCTGTGTAATTTTGACAAAGATCAGATACCATTTTATGGTGATTTTATGCAGAAATGTGAGAAGGTTCAGATACTTTTTCATACCACTGTATTTAGAGGAACACTCCGACAATACGACACATTTCATGTTTGCATTTACATGGTTCCGTCTTGGTTCCGTCTCCATTTGAACGATGTTGCAGTTCTGCATGAAAACAATGTAGTATTCATGCCAGCTAATGATGCACTTCCTTAACAACAACCTCCTCAGCCCGGAAAACAACATACCTGCTCACTCGAAGCAATGGCTTCCACGAGTTTTTTTCTTTTGCTTCAAAATGCTCCAAAACGCGATCATAAAATATATTGCGATTAAAAATATTATAAATTAAATGTATCTATCTCTCTATTGATCGATCGATCGATCTCTCTCTCTCGCTCTCCCAAAAAATATATATATATATAGAAACATATATATATATATATATGTATATATATATATATATATACATACTAGTACATTTAATAAATAAGTAAATGAAAAGCCAACGTTTTGCCATGTTTGTTGTTTTGATTGTTTAGTATCAGCGACTGCGCATGCCCAAAGTGACGTGTGCATGTGCTGACGTCATCTGAGCAAGAGCGTTCCATTAATATGGTTGCGGAGCAATCCCCACAATCGAATCCTTCTGCTTTGGAGGCCGGAATCAAAAGTTTGTGTCTTCGCCTTCCCTTTTCGCCGTCACCATGTAAAGGCGAGGCCATTCCACAACACAATCGTTGCGTTTTGGTGTCACAGCGTCACCATGTAAACGGCCCCTCAGATTGTGTTCCCTACTCATCATGCATTGGCAACCCATTATTCTACAGCGTTATGGAGGATTAACATTTTAACAGCGGGATCTTTGTTGACGTATTTTCAGAGGATTTTTGTTGACATTATTTTCGGTGCATGTGCAGGTGGCTGATTGGCAAGAAGTCCCAACATACTGTATTAGCAGACAGTGAAGACACGTCAGTTAAAGGGCGAAATCTCCGATATATAAACGTGTATAAACGTTAAATGTCTGAAGAGTGTAGAAATTTTAGAGAGAAGCGTAAAATATGTATTGCCAATAAAATTGGCCGAGGAATTAGAAGCCCTCATATGAGATCTGGGATGATGGGAAAATGGTGTGGTCCAACTCACCTCTGTCTTGGCCACAAATCTGCTGGGAAGACATTTATTCCTATTTAATAGAAAGCCCTGGACCCTTCACTCATGAAAAATTAAAGGCTTTCAAAAGTCTGGAGGCCTAAGATTACTTTATTTCTAGGAAAGTTGGGCCAATTTCTTTTGTAAGGCTAAAAATTGTGATCGTGATGAAAGTGGATTGAATACGGGCAAATTTGATTTTGATTTATTTATATTTTTAATATTTTCTAAATTACAAAATAAATAGGCACTGTATCAGCAGGAATCAAGGCTTTCTTAACAATGAATAGGTATACAAACTGTAGTGGTTGCCGTTTTTTTGGCAACTTTTTACCTGTTTCAATGGTTTTAGTGTGCATGCATGTAACTGACATCACGTTGGTCACACAATTGCTGCATTTGTAAGTGGTGTCATTTTTTGGGGGGGTTTAAGCATTAATTTTTCTATTATCAGATGTCTAGAAAAACGCACATTGTGTCTTGCTTTAAGTTGCAGTGCAAGAGTCTATAAGTCAGTTTTAGTTAGTTAGTTAGTTAGTTAGTTAGTTAGTTAGTTAGTTAGTTAGTTAGTTAGTTAGTTAGTTAGTTAGTTAGTTAGTTAGTTAGTTAGTTAGTTAGTTAGTTAGTTAGTTAGTTAGTTAGTTAGTTAGTTAGTTAGTTAGTTAGTTAGTTAGTTAGTTAGGTAGGTAGGTAGGTAGGTAGGTAGGTAGGTAGGTAGGTAGGTAGGTAGGTAGGTAGGTAGGTAGGTAGGTAGGTAGGTAGGTAGGTAGGTAGGTACAGCTCAGTGGCATTGTGAAGTGGTTGTCATTCATAGAGCAGATGTCCCGAGTTAACTTAACACCTAAGTTAACTTAAGTTACAGTATGATGGCAACAGTTTGGATCTGAAATAACTAAATTTACTTCACATTGTTATAGTTGTATTTAATTCTGATTAGCAATCTTAAATAGAAAATACAGTATATCAAGATTTCCGCATTCCATTTTCTTTGTTCACAAAGTAAGCCCTGAGTGGCCTTTGGCTTCCAGCCTTTTTGACAAAGGTCACCCAGGGGACAACGAAGCAATTTACTGTAAATCATTCCTGACTTGACATTTTCACAAACAAAAAAAAAAAAAAAAAAGAAAGAAAAGGGAAAAAAATTGTAAGCAAGGTCAAACTTTGTGTGGTTGCCAGTAAATGTGCATATGTGCATGAAAAGCGTGTTATGTTGTAACGCAGATAAAATTGGACATTTTTCCTAATTTGGAGGCTTTGCATTGTATAAATTTCACTCACACAACCCACCATAATCTTCTATCCTTAATTGCGCCTAACAGAGAGTTGACACAATTGCACTGTGAGAATTTCTATATGTGTGCAAATGGTACGATAAATTGTCTGAAGCACAAATAATAGCTTGGGTGTCAGCACAAGTGACACATGTTCACATAAGCCTGTTGTGCAAAGCTGTGATCAAACTCTTAATCATTATGCTGTGGCGTGCGGTAAAATAAACCTCTTGCCCCCGTCAGAATAGTCTATTTAAGCCCTGTTCTCTCATGAGCTATCACTTTATAATTGCTTTTTTTTTTTTTTTTTTTTTTTTTTTTTTGCCACGGTTGGCACCAAAAAGGGGCTTTTTTCCATTTGAAGCGGGAAGTTGTTATTATTAGTTTTTTTTTTTAAGTGTCGTTTTGATGAGTTCTTTTGCCCTAACCATTTTCCATATTCCCTTCACTAACAAACATGATATGAAACTGAATAATTAACTTTGACTGCATTTTAAGCCAAAACAACTGTTGTGTTTGATAGAAAAATATGCCTAGATGCTGTCATAGGAGATTCTTTGCGCATTAAGCCCCCAAACTATTTTTAATTTGTCTGTTTTACCCTGGATACCCCCGTTTACAGACGTCACGCAACCGCTTTTGTTTCAATCCAGCCATAAAAAGAAGGTAAATAATTATATTTATTATTCAAAATATGTCATTTTTAGTAAGAATCATTAATTGATGTCTAATGTTTCGTTTTAAAAAAAAAAAACGACTTTAAAAAATTATTCACTCGCATATTTTAAGCTTTTGAACAAATTACGTCGCAATGGAAAAAAACTGAATCTGTAAAAGAGTCATGGATATCTACCTCTATAACTATCGCTTAATTGTATTTTTAAAATTTTTTTTGTTACTGTCACATTTCCCCGGTTATGTTAGATAATAAATAATGGATCCAAAGACAAAAGAAAAAAAAAAGTTTAAGGGTAAATATATGAAAAAGAAAATCTCGACCACTCATTGATGTCCGCGATTTCTGCATCGCGACCCTTGAAATATTACCGTGCTTCACCCATAAAATCCCTCCAAAAATCCGGCTGTGGCCGCTCTGTGACTACCAATTTGGCCAAATTTCAAAACTGCCCGATATGCATGGGTGATGCATCATTGGAAAGCTTAAAATCTAAATTTTTGGGGGGGAAAACAATTTTGAACAGGAGGCCATTTCAAATAAATAAATAAATAAATAAAAAAGTTTAAACAGCAAAACCCTAACTGGAGATGAGAGCACACGAGAGCAGAATTAAAGACGCCACGATTTTAACTAGATATTATCGCGTACTTACTTCTTTGTATCACCGAGTGTCAAGACACAGCTGTGAATGGCCACAGCCTGATTTTGGGGGGATTTTATGGGTGAAGCATGGTAATATAACAAGGGTCGCAATGCAGAAATCGCAGACATTAAGGAGTGGTCGAGCTTTTCTTTTTCATATATTTACCCTTGTAAGCGTTTTTTTTTTTCTTTGTTTGGATCGATTATTTATCATCTAAAACATCGGGGGAAATGCGACAGTAACAAAAAAATACAATTAAGCGATAGTTGTGAGGAATATATCCGTGACTTTTTTACAGACACCATTTTTTTTCACAGTGTTTGTTTAAAAGTTTAAAATATGCGAGTAAATAATTTTTTTAAGTGTTTTTTTTTTTTAAACAAAATATTAGACATCAATAAATGATTCTAAGCTAAAAATGACAGACATTTGGAATAATAAATATAATTACTTTGTTTTTACGGCTGGGTTGAAACAAAAGCGGTTGCGCAACGTCTGCAAACGTGGGCTTTCAGAGTCAGACGGAAAAGTTTAAAATAGTTCGGGGGCTTCATGCGCCATGAATCTGCTATGGCAGCATATGGACATATTGTTCTATCAAACACAACAGTTCTTTTGGCTTAAAATACAGCAATTTATTTTAAAGAGGGGTGCAAGAGCAGAAACTGCTTTTTCAGTCTTGTCTGTGATTTCCGCCATTCATTATATATATATATAAATACATACACATATTCTCCTGACTACCGGCAGTTCAAATTTGTCCTCTGTACAGGACATTTATAAACCTAAATATCTCCGACCCACTGCAGCCAATTGAATCCATTCCTTTCGTGCTCTATAGAGGACATTCAGAGCTTTCCAATGATACACAATGTGTAAGGGTGGGGTTTTGTTAACCTTTACTTTACCATGGAAGAAAATGGCTTCCGTCAATGCAAGCACGTTTTATGGGAAGAGGAAAAGTAAGTGTTTAATACTTTTTATCAAACACATTTCGTCTTGAAATGCTGTTGGCGTTTTGTCTATAAGACACTTAAGAACACACTTAAGGGTTGTTTGAGTTATTTTAAGTGCATTTTCGCAGAGTAGTCAAGTGTTTAAAAAATGTCCTCTATATCGGACATTTGAAGTTATTTCGTCCATTTTGCTCTTTCTCAAATGACAAGAAAGGTCATTCTCAGAAGCAGAGAGAATTTTACTGCGGATTGTTGATGGAAACTCAGACATGGAGTTATCTGATGAAGATGATCAAGATCCACTATTTGTGGCAGAAATAGAGGAAGATGATTCAGGGAGGTCTGTGGAGAATATTCAAGCAGGGCAGACCAGAAATCAGTTTTACAAATTGAGAAACTCCATCAAGCTTGTCAACGACCTTGACGTTTCAGATGAAAAAAAAACAAGTGATTTCTTGAGGAGAATCAGGGCCCTCTTGACCAAAGTAAGGCAAGGAGTATGCCAAGAACAGGAAAATTGTAACAAGCAAATGGTTCCTTTCACTGATCAATGCCCAGTGTGCCAGAATGTACCGGGCAAACCAAACCCAAGTAGACTGAAGGTAAATATTTGTCTTGGGTGCACCAACTGGTCTAGTTTTGGATTTTGTGGTCTAACAAGGAAAGACAACCTTCACAGTTACAGGAGGAAAGAGCATTGGGGAACAAGCTGTTCTTCAATTGACATAGTCTGTTCCCCAAGGCACCCACCTATTCTTTGACAGGTACTTTACAACAATCAGCTTCTTTGACACCCTGATGACAAAAGGACTGACGGCGACTGGATCCCTCATGAATAACAGGGTTCCAAAAGACTGCAATATCAGAGGGGATGAGCTCTTCAAAAAGAAAGAAAGAGGGTCACCAGAGATGGTTGTGAGACAAAGCACACCTGAACTTGCCGTCAATGAAATGGTTGGACAACAAGCCAGTGGTCATGGCATCATCTGCTTTTGGGATTGAACCTCAGGACACACGCAGAAGATGGTCCAAGAAATAGAAAAAAATTTGTCCAAGTGTCAAGGCCACTGGCAATTGACGAGTACAACACCAACATGGATTGTGTGGACTTGGTCAATCGAATGTTGAGTTTTCACAGGATGGCCTCTCGCACTAGAAAATGGACAGAGTGTGCCATTTTCCACTTTTTTGACCTGGCAATTGCCAACTCATGGCTTCAGTAGAAGAGTGACTGCCAGTGTCTGGGGAAGAAACCACAGAAGTTCCTTGACTGTTGAAGAATTAATTGCTCGAGCCCAAGCAGGACGTCCAGCAGGTGACAGTGAAGATGACTACACTCCCTCATGTCAAAAATGAAAACCACAGACAAATGCAGCTCTGATACACTATGGTGCTGTGCATCTTCCAGAGATGGTGGATGAAATACATGCATCATGGTGTCGCCGATCTGGCTCCAACAGTAAAACATACAGTATTTTATGTGCTCCAAGTGCAAGATTTTCCTTTGTATTACCAAGAAAGGGAATTGCTTTTGAAGTATCCTACCAAATAAACACAATAGACGCAAAAATGAAACAAAAGGAAAGACATGATGGACAGTTATGTTTATGCTGAACCCTTAGTCAAGTTGACTTTTTGATATTTTCTGTTGGACTAACTTTTTGACAATTAAGTTCTGTTTCCCCTGTATTGGGTTCCGATGTCCACTGTAGAGGACACATCAAAGCTTCAAAACAAAAGTAAACATTTTTTTAAAAATTCTTTTGCAGTATTCCAATTACTTCACATAGATTGGGGAATTTCAAAATAAATGTGATTGGACAACATTTTTTCCCTGGTAGTCAGGAGGATTTAATATATTTACCCTTATGAACATTTTTTTCCCCATTTTTTTATGTTTGGATTGATTATTTATCATCTAACATAAGGTTTTCACAACAACTCAATCTTGCTGCTGTCCTAAATGTGATTGTAGTACAGAATTTTAACACATTCTACTTATCTTCACTGTCCACATCAGAACTCCTGCATGACGTGAGCGTGCTGGAAGTGAGGCGTGAGGTTGTTTGTTTGAATCAGGTTCACTCCAGTGGTTTGTTTTATCAGCCCCTTCTCACTGGGAAACCATCAAGGGAGAGGTTCTGCTATCAGCATCAGACGAGCTGCCTGGTTCTGATTTTGGCACACGCACGCACCCCCACACCCCCCACATGCACACATCCACACACACACACACCTGCACGCACACACATACACCCATACGCACACGTTGCCACACACTCAGACTTTATCTAATGAGCTCGCTTCTGTCACTCAGAGAGAGAGAGAAAGAGAGAGACTCTCAGATTGAGTCTTGCACTGGTCTTGAGGCTCCAAGAAGAATGATAGAAGATATTGACAGTAATATTATCGGCAACAGAATGGTTACAACTGCCAACTTTTTCTGTAATTCCCTGTCTGATACAAGACACTTCACTCATTTTATATATGTTCTTTTCAAGAAAGACTTCATTTAATCCCTTACTCACACTCACTCTTCGTTTGTGAGACCATAGCATAGCAATCTGGAGACGGCTGATAGTCGGCTCAGAATGTTAAGTCATGATGATTCTTCCCCAAAATAAATAGCCCCTCATCTGTGTGTGGAACAAGTATGGCTATTGAGGAAAGATTAGACATACCTTGGCAGTGACATACATTTTTCAGTGACGCTACTCATGAGAAGTCTGGCATGACGTTTTGAATAATATTTTTCAGATACAAATTCTGTCATCATAAGAGCGGGACAAGCGAGTGTCAGTTGTTTGAAGTTGAAAACCCAATTCTGTTTTTTTGCTATTCCCTCCTGTCCTGCCTGTTATGGTCTTGCTACTATTTTAAAAAGAGGAAATTACCACATTGCTGTTGTCCTCCAATTCCAGGTTAGCACCTCTCCCAAAGGACAGTGACGAAAAAACTTTGGGTGAGGGCAGATAATGTGACAGGGGATAAATCATTGGTTACGAATGTGTTGTCGTATGTCAAATATTTGTCTTCGCGAGGAGACATAATTGGCGACAATGGTGAGGAGGGGTGTCAACCCATGTGTCGCCCTGGCTGGTCTTCAGCGGAATATCCCCTAGTTTTCAAATTGATGTGACACATCCATGGATAAGGGTTCATAGTTAGTGTAGTGTTCAATGTATTTCTTGCTGTTGTTTGTGTTTCTTTTCTTGTGTTTCTTTTCTTTTTTTTCCTGTTCCCCCATAAACCCTTCCTGTTCGCTGCTTTGTCATAACAAACAAGGTATGTTGAAAGATCACAATGGGAGTACGTCATACTCTCAATGTGAAACATTAAAACTGTTCAGACTAACCGGACACTTACTGTACACTTCCATTCTCCATGTCATACAACTGAATAGGACAGGTTTAAAAAAAAAAAAAAAAGGGTTCATGTCTTTAGAGGCCTGGTCAGGGTCGGCCCAGCCTATACGCAGACTATGCAGCTGCTTAGGGCCCCTGACCACTAGGGGACCCAGACAGGGGGCAATCTGGCAATTGTTTAATTTATATTCTATTTTGTTTACTACAGTTTGCTTTATTTGACTTTTGTGAGTTTTGATACTTGATTACAAGCTTAAAAAATAAAAGTTCTTCCTTAACTTCTTTCTTTCCTCTTTTAGAAAAAGGTTTAGCACCGACAATCATTTGGGGTGAGAAGTTTGAAGAATGCAGTGCAACAAAATCTGATTAATATACAAAATATGGACATATAGGTTGGATTGCATGCATGGGTTTCACAGACACTGTGACGAAATGGTGGCCCAAAAATATGGGTCCCTTGGCATTATTTTACTTAGGGCTCCCAAATGGCCTGGGCCGGCCCTGGGCCTGGTGTTACCTTATGGATGGGCTACCATATTAACAACTGGATATAATGAAATGACAGACAAGTTACAAGTCAATTAACAAATTTGGGCTACCATATTAACAACTGGATATAATTAAATGACCGACAAGTTAAAGTCAATTAACAAATTAAGTCAGTGGTGTCAGTGATATTTGAATTAAGAGCAAGTTTCAAGAGACCTTGTCATAAAATGACCCAAATGTCATGATGTTGTTGATCGGTGTGATTTGATTGATGTCGAAACGCTTCGGAAAACAAGAAAAATTACTCTTAAATGTATTTCCATCTTGATCCTGTTGTATTTTGCAAACCATCCAGACTCGGATTTATTCACATTGTGGAGACTGGAGGGCATGTGCTTTTTCAGCAGTTTATTTTTTTTATTACTAACAGGTACTGTTGATGTCCAAGACAACTGCTGTGATTGTTTTGCAATTAAAAGGTGTTGACAGCTGGGTGTCAAGCAGGTCAGTGCCATTACTGCTAGATTAGCTCAGTGTTATGAATATGTCAGGTCTAATAGAAATTTCACGATTGTACTTCATTTGGAGTGCAACTAATGAATTGCTTTTACGCCAAATGCCAAGCTTTACTTCATGCTGTTATTAAAAGTACCTTTCACAGTACCTGCCAAGCCCGCAAACGTTTCTTTGTTGTATGATTTGGGTATGATCTTGGGGCACACTGTCAACAGTTAGGAATCCCTATATACTTTGTTCTGATTAGCCACGACCAGTGTTGTTGATCTTACCTTTAAAAAGTAATTAGTTACAGATTACTTATCCCAAAAAGTAACTGAGTTAGTAATTCAGTTACTTCATTGTAAGAGTAATTCGTTACTCAGTAAAGTAACTGACTTTACTTTTCATATTCTACATGCTGTTACATTATACATTCTATAATTAAAACATTTAACTGATGTTTTCATTATGGAAAAAAAAAAAAAAAAAACGTAGGTCACACGTTTTTCTTTTTTTTTTGTTTTTTTTTTGTTTCTCCTGTTATACTAAACCCGCACCGAACCGTGTCCCGCCCTACCGAGGTACCTACTAAACAGTGACTTGTGTGTATCATCACACCCATAATATACCTGTATATAGATACAGTGGGGCAAATAAGTATTTAGTCAACCACTAATTGTGCAAGTTCTCCCACTTGAAAATATTAGAGAGGCCTGGAATTGTCAACATGGGAAAACCTCAACAATGACAGAATGTGAAAAAAAAAAACAAAATCAAATTTTTTGATTTTTAAAGAATGTATTTGCAAATCATGGTGGAAAACAAGTATTTGGTCAATACCAAAAGTTCATCTCAATACTTTGTTATGTACCCTTTGTTGGCAATAACATAGGCCAAACGTTTTCTGTAACTCTTCACAAACTTTTCACACACTGTTGCTGGTATTTTGGACCATTCCTCCATGCAGATCTCCTCTAGAGCAGTGATGTTTTGGGGCTGTCGTTGGGCAAAACGGACTTTCAACTCCCTCCACAGATTTTCTATGGGGTTGAGATCTGGAGACTGGCTTGGCCACTCCAGGACCTTGAAATGCTTCTTACGAAGCCACTCCTTTAATAATAATAATAATAATAATAATACCTCAAACTTATATAGCGCTTTTTTGGACACTCAAAGACGCTTTACATAACATTTATTGCCCTGGCTGTGTGTTTGGGATTATTGTCATGCTGAAAGACCCAGGCACGTCTCATCTTCAATGCCCTTGCTGATGGAAGGAGATTTTCACTCAAAATATCTCGATACAGGGCCCCGTTCATTCTGTCCTTTACACAGGTCAGTCGTCCTGGTCCCTTTGCAGAAAAACAGCCCCAAAGTATGATGTTTCTACGCCCATGCTTCACAGTGGGTATGGTGTTCTTCAGATTGAAATTCAGTATTCTTTCTCCTCCAAACACGAGAACCTGTGTTTCTACCAAAAAGTTCTATTTTGGTTTCATCTGACCATAAGACATTCTCCCAGTCCTCTTCTGGATTATCCAAATGCTCTCTAGCGAACCACAGACGGGCCTGTACGTGTACTTTCTTCAGCAGGGGGACACGTGGCAGTGCAGGATTTGAGTCCCTGGCGGCGCATTGTGTTACTGATAGTAGCCTTTGTTACTGTGGTCCCAGCTCTCTGTAGGTCATTCACTAGGTCTCCCCGTGTAGTTCTGGGATTTTTACTCACCGATCTTGTTATCATTTTGACGCCACGGAGTGAGATCTTGCATGGAGCCCCAGATCGAGGGAGATTATCAGTGGTCTTGTATGTCTTCCATTTTCTAACAATTGCTCCCACAGTTGATTTCTTTACACCAAGCTTTTTACCTATTGCAGATTCCGTCTTCCCAGCCTGGTGCAGGTACAGGTAACGAGTGGAGCCTTGTTAGACCTCATTAGATCTCGTGAGAAGTTAGACCTCTTTGACAGCCGGAAATCTTCCTCGGTTGTAGGTGACCAAATACTTATTTTCCCACTCTAATTTGGAAATAAATTCTTTAAAAATCAAACAATGCGATTTTCTGTTTTTTTTTTTCCACATTCTGTCTCTCATGGTTGAGGTTTACCCATGTTGACAATTACAGGCCTCTAATCTTTTCAAGTAGGAGAACTTGTACAATTGGTGGTTGTGACTACTTTTGGTAATAAAAAAAAACAACAACAAAAAAACTAATTATAATTATTATTGTATTGTCGTGTCTACAAGGACACCCCCAACTTGGTGATGATAATGCACACTCAGCAGGGAAACAGAAGGCTACATTATTTTAAATTAGTTGTATCCGCTTGGACGCTAAGAACTGTACGTAAAAAAATGTTGTCTAAGCGTTTAAGATGACCCTCGCCACGCTAAATACGAATACGAACGAGAATGCAAATGCTATGTTAATGCGCAAAGCCCCCTAGTCCATCATCATCGCGTTTGCAACGGTGTCACCAGTACCCCCCCCCCCCCCCCCCCATCCACTCTGCTCTCTCCAGGACAGGCATGCAGGCGGATGTGTGACAAAATCAGAGAACCTGCACTTCATTCAACCAAATTGTAGTAACGTGCCCCTTCACATCCTCAGTATCATTAACGGCGTTGCAGTGGCACGGAAAGTGGGGTGGTGCAGGTGCTGTTGTATAATACAGTGATCCCTCGCTACTTCGCGCTTTGAATTTCGCGGTTTCAGTCTGTTGCGGACTTTTTTTCAGTCAAAAAAAATATATATGGCAGAAAACACTCAGGTGACTTGAAGTTCCGCTCTGAGACCCTCAATTTGGCCAACTTTCAAAATTGTCCGAAATGCATGTGTGATAAATCATTGGAAATCTTAAAATCTCAATTTTCTGGGGGAAGAAAAATTTTGAACAGGAAGGGCATTTTTGCACAAAAAAAAATTTTAAACAGCAAAACCCTAATTGGAGGCGAGAGCACGTGAGAGCAGAATTAAAGACGCCACAAATTTAACGAGATATTATCACGTATTTACCTTGTTTTGATAAAAAAAACTCCACATAGCATGTATCACCGAGTGTCAAGACACAGCTTTGAATGGCCACAGCCGGATTTAAAAAAAAATTTTATGGGTGAAAAATGGTGATATAACAAGGGTCGCGATGCAGAAATGGCAGACAACAAGAAGTGGTTGAGATTTTCTTTTTCTTATGCTGTAGTTACCCATTTAAACGTTATATTTCAATTTTTTTTGTTTGGATCGATTATTTATCATCTAACATATTGAGGAAAATGGACAGTAACAAAAAACATACAATCAAGCGATAGTTATGAGGTAGATATCTGTGACTTTTTTACAGACGCCAAATTTTTCTTTTTTTTTTTAAAGTTTAAAATATGCGAGAGAATAATTTTTTAAAGTCGTATTTTTTTAAAAACTAAAATTTAGACATCAATTAATGATTCTAAGCTAAAAATGACAGACATTTTGAATAATACAGTAAATATAATTACTTACCTTCTTTTTATGGCTAGGTTGAAACAAAAGCAGTTGCGCGACGTCTGTAAACGGGGAAAACGGACAAATGACAAATAGTTCGGAGGCTTAGTGCGCCATGAATCTGCTGTGGCAGCATATAAACATATTGTTCTATCAAACACAACAGTTCTTTTGGCTTAAAATACAGCAGTTTATTTTAAAGAGGGGTGCAAGAGCATAAACTGCTTTTTCAGTCTTGTCTGTGTTTTCCGCCATATGTTAATTTTATGTTTTTTAAATAACATGGTCACCAACTGACACCTTGCTCGCTACCGGGTCAAGTTGAATAAGGCGCTATTTGTGAAAAGGGGGCGTTACACCGAGGCTTATTGGACCTAATAGTTTTTTTTTTTTTTTTTTAAGTGTTTGTGTGTCATTGCGCTGTCTAGCTGTGGGGAATTGCATTATAATACATGGTCGTTTTTATTTCCAATCTAAAATCTCCAACACACACTGTAGGTGAAATAGAACGCTGTCTTTGTTGTAGCCTAGTAGCAGAATCTAAACTATCCAGCATGCTTGTGTACTGCCATTTCTGCACGGTTTATATGGAGAAAACAAATTTGGACCGAAACGGCTGTTTTGGAAGAGGAAAAACTACAAAAGATTCTCAGCACCCCCTGCTGTGAGTGGCTCCTAGCGCCCCTGCGGCGTTGCAAAGATGGAAAAATTCATTAATTATATAATGCACTACTGAAATAAAAACAACACGGTTAGAAATGCTGTTATATTCTAACGCCATCATTAACAACACTGGCCGCGACCACATTTTCAGATAGACTTGTGTAGAACTAGTAACTTTCATAGTATGGTTCCATATTCCGCACAACAACTCTGCTTACCCTTGTATAAAACACCAACAATGTCTGCTGGGTCTCACTGCAAGTCATTTGATCCACTTACAATTACCAGCCTGGGACCTCATGACAGACTGTTTTTCCCAAAAATTTGAAACAACTCGTTATGTATAATGTAAATTTCCCTCGGCATCAATAATGGTATTTTTACCAATCGAAATATCTGGCTACTGTGGATACTTCTATGAAAGAGAGAACTTTTATTAATTCCTGGTAAAGTTTGTCAAGTGAATCAGATGTTTTCATAAATTACCTTCATGTGAAAGATTGTTGAACAAAGTATTTAAAAAGGCAAATCTCAAATTCAATCACTGAAAATCCCAATATTACACATAAGATAAATTTTGCATTCAGAAAGGTGTCTTTCCTTTAAACATTACAACTAGACTCCGGTCTGAATCCACTCTTGAATTGAATGTTTATGTAAACTCTGCAGATGCCGCTGTTTTGGTTAGCAAATGATTTTGCATCTTCAAGTGGGAACAACAGCATTTATATAATGAAATTATAATCTATCCACCTAGCCTTATCATTCATTCACTTGGCGGGAAACACAGACAAGGCTGAAAAAGCAATTTCTGGTCTTGCACCCCTCTAAAACAAACTACTGTACTGTAAGCTAAAAGTGTCATATCTCCATGCCTTCTCAGTTCTTTTTTCATTCCAGCATCTGCTTCAGCTGGATGAGCGGGGCCATTGCAGCACACCTGTGGCACGTTAGGAGCGCTCATTATTTAAGGACTCCTGTCACCGTCTGCGAGTGTGGGACTATTGCTTGTTTGCGTGTTACTTGCCTTGCTTACCACTGTGTGCATCATCCTTCGAGCTTCTCGACGCTTCTACGGTCGTGTCCTGGTTTGATCATTTTTCTTTTATGCTCTTTTGGACTTGGTAGTTAGATTTTTGTACTGTTATATTCGCGTCATATAGCGTGCTCCCTTAGTTGTACTTTGTTATACTCGCAATTTTGGCATGCTTCCTTTGTTGTACTTATTGAATACAAACATTCACTATTTCTATTTCTTGGTCTGTGATTTGGAACCGCATGAACGGCTTGCAGTTCACAACAAAAAGAACTGTACTGTTTGATAGAACAACATGTCTATATGCTGCCATAGCAATTTCATGGTGCATTAAGCCCCCGAACTATTTTAAATTTGTCCGTTTTACCCTGGAGATCCCCGTTTACAGACACCGCACAACCGCTTTTGTTTCAACCCAGCCATAAGATAAAGGTAAGTAATTATATTTATTATTCGAAATGTCTGTCATTTTTAGCTTAGAATCATTTACTGATGACCAGTGTTGGGAGTAACGCCGTTATAAATAACGCCGTTACGTAACGGCGTTATTTTTTCAGTAACGGGGTAATCTAACTAATTACTTTTTCCGCCGTTACAACGCCGTTACCGTTACTGACGGTCAAAAGCGGTGCGTTACTTATTCTGAATAAATTGAAGAAACTACCAGCCGTGTCGAGTCGACTCTCTGCTCTGTTGATTTGTCATCCAAGACTTGTGGTGCGTTCAGATTCGAGAATAGCGCACGTACTTCTAACTCCAAGCTGTTTGTCCCTGCTCATTCAATTAGACAATGCTTTCCAAAGTTTGGTAACGTTTCTCTGTTCGCTACACCTTATGATAGCCTCATTCCCATCTCCCACTGTCAGCCAGCAATAATTCTGCTTCCATCTTGAGGACGACAGACGCTTTGAAGGTGACGTGAATTGTCGGGAAACGAGCCTACCTAAATGCAGCCCCTCGAGAGATGCGATGGAAGTGATTGTGATTGGCTGAGGGATAGAGTCATGTGTCGATGCAAGCCAATCAGAGCCGGTGATTTCACAAGCAAACCGGAACAGCGCGTGCGGCAAACACACACACGCAAAACAGATTCAATTCAGTTCAGAAGAAAAATTGTCCTTTAAGAGGTGGAGATATAGACACTATTTCAAGTTTGTCGAAATTAAAGGAAAGAACCTGCATGTAATGTGTAATTTATGTCCCGGGGCAAAGCTTTTGTCGACATCTATGGTAAGCAATTCAAATCTACTGAAGCACCTAACACGTTAACTACCTGTCTGTTCTTCTCTATTCCACTGACTCGAATACTGCTCAAAAAATTTCAAATTCTTTGACATACAAGAAGTTCTTTTTAGAGTAACGGAAATAGTTACTTTCCCTGGTAACTAGTTACTTTTACTATAGATTAATTCAGTTACTAACTCATTTACTTTTATTTATTTATTTGTTTTTGTTACTGTAGCAATTCCCCCGATATTTCAAATGATAATCGATCCAAACAAAGAAAATTGAAAAAAAAAAATGTTTAAAAGGGTCAAAATTTTTAAAAAAGAAAATCTCGACCATTCCTTGTTGTCTGCGATTTCTGCATTGCGACCCTTTTTTATATTACCGTTTTTCACCCAGGGGTGTTACCGGGGGGGCAGGGGTGGTCAGTGCCCACCCACAGACACGCTCCACCAAAAAAAACTGGATGTAGTACTAACAGCAGTCTGGGCACCGCGTATGGTATCCCATTCATATAGTACTGTGTATGTCAGCGGACACTGCCATCGACTCTCTCGCGTCCTACAGTACACACTGTCAACTCAGTCCCCACAGAGCAGCCCCTCCCAGCAGAGAGATGTCCAGGTTGCAAATGAATCGGGCATTGCCAAAGTGCAACTAGCAGACAACGTCGGTAATTTAGACACTGTACCTTTAACCTAACCGTTGCCTTATTATCTGAACATCTTATTGTGTTTGTTAACCTATGTCTGTCACCTGCGGGTCCATACTGTTCAGTTATGGATGTGTTCTAAGTTTTAACCTTTGCGTTGTTACCTCCTCTTTCACCATAAAAAAATAGAAATAAATGAAATGAAATGTTGGTTTTGTTCCTAGGGGGCGCTACATACATTTACGTATATTTTGATTTTTAACAATTTTTTTTTTTTTACATTTTATCAAAGTTTTCACCACTACATAGTGTATTTGGAATTTGTCTTTACACAGTATCAAAGATTTCACCCGTCTTGACCTGCCTGTTGATTTTGGTGCATTTTAAAGCATTCTAAGGGGGTCAAATTGAGCTCAAAGGGGCTGCGGAACAAAGAATAACTATAATAATAATAATAATAACAAAACCGAGGAACCACAATAGGTTACCTAAAAAATATATTGTCACCTGCATGTCCATACTGTTCAGTTATGGATGTGTTCTAAGTCAAATAACATCAAATCAACTTTTATTTGTTTAGACCAAATCACAACAACAAGTATCTCAAGGAGAAAACAAAACATGTTTTAAGGTGCAGTAGCCCTGTACGCTAGATTTCGACCTACTTGATTATTGTAGCCCCCCCCCCCCCCCCATGGTAAGACTAATGCCCACCTACACCTGGCATCCTGGTAATACCACTGATTCACCCATAAAATCCTCAAAATGTCCGCCTGTGGATATTCACAGCTGTGTCTTGACACTCGGTGAGACATGCTAGTTTTTTTTTTTTTTTTATCTAAACAAGGTAAGTACGCGATAATATCTCATTAAAATCATAGTGTCTATAATTGTGCTCTCTCATGCTCTCACCTCAAGTTAGGGTTCAGGTGTTTTAAAAAAAAAAAAAAAAAAAAAAAAAAAGGTTTTTTTTAAATTGTCCTCCTGTTCAAAAATTCTTTCCCCCAGAAAATTGAGATTTTAAGCTTTCCAATGATGATGATGATGATGATTCACATGAATATAGGACAATTGTGAAATTTGGCCAAATTGGGGGTCTCAGAGCAGAACTTCAAGTCACCTGAGTGTTTTCCGCCACTTATAATAAGATATTAAGATCTTCTCATAACAAGTTCCTTATAATGTTTTTTTTTTTTTTTTTTTAACTTTCTTGAGGTGGCAAAACAATTTATCTTCCACCTAGATTACGAATACATTTGTGTTAATTGTACACGAATGTGCGTGTGGACGTTCTTTTACACTTGCTCTATGTACCATGTCATTACTAAGCAGGAAGTCCAGGATTTACCCTGCCTCTCGCTTACAGTCAGCAGGGGTAAGCTCCAGCTACCTGCAACCCTAATGAGGAAAAGTGCTATAGAAAATGATTGGTTATTGCTAATTCACTTATTTTTTTCTGAGCACAATGATAGAGTAGTCTTTGGGGCTTTGGGCCAACAAGGTAAAACTTGAATGTGGAACTGAAAGTACTGCGAATATCTGTTGCGGCTTGGTACTAACACGATAATTGGTCTTTTTTTTTCATTTAGCATTGAATAATATATGAAGCTTAATGACAAAATTCAGACATGTAGGAGATGGGTATCTATGAGGGCGTATAGGGCTTTTCGGCCTCGCTTTCAACATTATACAGAATAGGAGTGTGTGATGTTGAGTAATGGTAGCTCAGCGACATTTACTCTTTGCTTTATAACCCCCCGGTGGCGAAGCACACTTGCTATTTATAGTGAAGTTCAAAAGGAGGGAAGACTCTTTTTAAAGCCAGCCAAAATGCTCATTTCAGTTTCAGATGGATGGGGATGGTTCAAAATACACAAGATGAGGTTTTGATGAGGAGATGCTGCATGTCAGATGCTGCAGTTTGCATGTGTCTGTGCTTGAGTTTGAGTTTGTGAGGATGGGAGCCAAGCCTTTGCACAGATGGCTGCCAAGAAACCTATTATTCTGACACATACTTTGCATTAATATGTTTTTAAACAATTAGAAAAAACATTTTCACATGACACATTGTGACTGTCTTCGAAAAATGTGACAATTTAGTCCTCAAAAATGCAGCCAACATTAAAGGGGCCTATCTCTATCTCTTTGCCTCAGTATTCTTAATCCATTAGAGGCACATAAATGTGCCCTGTGGGAGCGCTAATGGTACTTGATGTGAATTTCCAGCCTACTCAATATAGTATTGAAATATAGATGCAAATTTCCAAGTATCGAGGAAAAAACAAACAGTTTACGATGCATGCACAAGAAAATGTGTTTATCCACATGACCTGTGTTTATGTTCTTTCATCAATTCCACATAAGCACATCCAGTCACATGCTAGCAAATTGCAGCGGTCTCCATGGCAACATGTTAAAACGCATCCTTGGCTGCAAGCAACTTCAATATGGATAGGGTTCACACATAGGGCCATATGTGCTATATTTGGAACAGTCACTCCACCTGTTTATTATTGTGGCTAGCATAACTTCTACTCTTTGTAGGGTACATTTGAACAATCTAATGGGATTTTATATGACTGATATGAGGATGTTAGATTACACTATTTTTATTTCCACAATACTTTTAGACGAGAAAGTTACATGGTCCAATTCTTTAATCAATCTATGATTATGTTTGGGCTGTTACCAATAGTTTGATGCTCTCGTGTCACTTATTACGGTTACCAAAATAGCACATACTAGAGGTGTGATATCATTTTCTCATGGCACAGAATTGATATAAAGCGACATGGGCTTTTTGTGTGAATGGGATTTTTTTTTTAAATGGCATTCCTATTGTTTTCCACCTGTCCTGTTCAGTTGCAATTCCTGCATGGAGAATGAGAATCTGAGTGTCATTATAGACTTAATTCAATTCAATTCAATTTTATTTGTATACCCCTATCAGTGTTTCCCCTAGGATTTTTTGAAGCTGTGGTGGTGGGCTGCATCGGAGTCGGACAGCCTCACCATGTCGTGCCACAGCGAATTTTTTTTCCTTCATTTTTTCCCCCAAGAAGAACCATAACAAAGATATATTTGAAATATTTCATTAGCCAGGCTAATGTTGTACCTCTCAGCTACAGTACATGTATGTAAAATGCGTAGCTGATTACAGCTACGTTACCCGATGTACTAATGCGACTTTTTTTCTCGTGGCAATAGTACGACTTACATCTCGTAGTGACTCAGGGTTGGCAACCCAAACTGTTGAAAGAGCCATATTTGACCCCCAAAAAAACACAAAAAAAAACTGATACAGTATGTCTGGAGCCACAAAAAATTAAAAGCCTTTTACAAGCCTTATAATTATCGATACTAGCTATATTAGCCTACTATAGAAATACGTAATTAGCCTTCATGATTAAATGTTTATTTTCCCTGCAGTGGATCCTATAGCGCACCACGTGACTACTCTGTTGTACGATGCCACCACAAGTTTAACTTCATTACAATATTAATGAATTGAAAGAATGTTTGTGTCATGTTTGTCCTCCTAGAAATCCTATTAAAACAAAAAATATATTTCCCTCCCCCATCTTTTTCCATAAAAAAAAAAAAAAAAAAAAAAAAAAAAAACAGCTCCGAAGCAGCGCTAAAGAGCCGCATGCGGGCCGAGAGCCGCGGGTTTTCAGACCGCCGTCGTATTCCTCCTTTTTCCTTTTTATTTGACCCTCATAGGTACTACATTACCACAATAATAACAGTCCTTCAGTCAACTGACCCATTTACAGGACTGGGGGAATTCTAATAGCCGTGTAAAGAGTTTTACTTGATTCGGTGAGAAGGTGAATAGTTTTTTCCCCGTTGTTCGTGAACTAAATTTCCACACAAACGCACGTCGAGGTACCATTAACTTAGCAAGGAGAGGTATGAGAGTCATTTTTCGAGTGTCCCAGAGCTCGCGAAATTGGGGGGGGGCGCATTTATCCAAGTTTCGTCAGCCGTAATTGTCTGAAGTTGGCGCGCCGGTGTTGTGCCGAAAAATAGCCACTCCACGCGAAATGTCCCCCCTGACGGGAGCGCCCACACGTCACTCGTACAAACAGCCTTTTCTTACCAATCGATGGACACGGAAACAACGTTCTTGTACCGTGAATATGTATCATTTTACTTAGCTTGAACTAATAAATATTTTACTGTGACCAACGCTCTGAAAATAGAGCAAGGCTTTATTTTGGGCCCCGCCTCTCCGCGCAAGTTCAATCAAAGTTTGCTTTCCGTCCAAGACGGCCGTCCACCGCTCACTTTCGCCGAAAAGTCCGATCCAAACTATTGTAATGCCCCGGATATGGGGAAGGAGAGAAGTCTTTATTTGCTTACCCACTTGATTGTGGTAACAATAATAAAGAAAAACAATGACAAAATAACAGCAGGCTGCTAAGACATGCGACCGCTATCTCTCGCTATCTCGCTCGTTCTCCCACTCTAAATAAAATACTACTCTAAAATGCTACTCTACTACCTGGTAGTAGAGTGGAGTGGGCTACAGCTGTGTAATAGGCTGACTGACGCATCTGATTATTATCTTTTTTTTTTTTTTTTTTCTCGGCGGGGGGGGGGGGCAAGCGAGACTGTGGCGGGCCGCCACAGTCTCGTTCATTTGTGGGAAACACTGTCTGTTCTTGACCGATCACCACTTCTGACCCAACTTGTCCTACTTGACCCGACTACGTCAGATCTCCAGCCCAATGTCATTTTCCCAAATAATACCGTTAAAACACAGTATATCGTTAAAAACACAGCATACTGCAGCTCCTCAGTTCCTAGCTCTTTACTGTGAATTCTAGTAATGCAGAAATATACAGTTTGTCCTGGATTACAGACTACTAAAGCAAGTGTACATTATCAGTACTGTACAATAATAGTCTATAAATGTCAACCCTGTTGCCAGCTCTTTACTGTAAATTCTAGAAATACAGAACACTACCATTTTTCTGGATTACAGACTACTACTGTAAAACAATTTTTACAATATCAAAACTGTACAATAACAGTATATAAATGGCAACCCTAGTGCCAGCTCTTTACTGTTATTTTACACTGAAATTTTTTACAGTATGTTTTCTGATGATATTGCCTAAAGGCAGCATACAGAGTGTAAATAAGATGGGCCCGAGGACAGACCCTTGCGCCACAATACGGTGATGATTGCTGGTTTACATTGACAAACTGGTAACTATTAGATAAATAGGATTTAAACCAGCAGAGGACTACTCTTCCAATGCATATGTCCAATTCTAGTCTCTGCAATAAGATATTATGGTCGATTGTGTTAAAGGCTTCACTCAGTTCCAACAGAACCAGGATTGAGACTAATCCATCGTCAGCAGCTAGTAACAAGTATTAGTTGCTTTGACTAATGCAGTTTCAGTGCTATGATGACCTCGAACGCCAGACTGGAAATGTTCAAATAAACTATTGTCCTGTAGGTGCTGACAGAGTTGTCTAACTACCACTCTTTTAAGAACTTTGGAGAGGAAGGGTAGATTAGATATAGGTCTATAATTGGCTAAGATATCAGGATCAAGAGTAGGTTTTTCAAGAGCGGTTTAATAACTGCATATTTAAAGGACTGAGGCACGTGGTCAGTGACTAATGAGGTATTTATTATATTTTGGATAATATCAATAGTTAGAGGCGAGGTCTCTTTAAAAAGTTTGGTTGGGATTGGGTCTAGGAGGCACGTTGATAATTTGGAGGACATAATGATTGAGGTTACATCAATTTGGTCTACAGTGGTGAAGTTATTTAATATTATAGAGGGGTTTATAGGAGATTCTGAATTTTCAGTCTGTGCTTTATCAGACCAAATAGTTGGAAGTAATTCATCTATTTTGTTTCAAATAGTTGAGATTTTATTGTTAAAGAATTTTAGGAAGTCATCACAGCTGAGAGTAGGTGGGATAGAGGGTTCTACTGAGCTGTGACTGTTTGTCAGCCTTGCTACAGTACTGAACAGAAACCTAGGATTATTCTTGATTTCCTCTTTTATGGATGAGTAATATCTGGTTTTAGACGTACGGAAGGCCTGGTTTTAGGTCACTAAACTGTTTTTCCAGGCAAAGAGAGTGTGCTCTGTGCTGGAATGGCGCCAAAGTCTTTCTAATTTACGTGCTGTTTGTTTAAGAGAACGTGTTTCAGCATTATACCAAGGAGAAGCTCGTCTCGGCTTGACAGACTTTAATGGGGGGGGGGGGGGGGGGGGCAACTATATCGAGAAGTTTGTAGTGTGAACATGACACTATCAACAAACTCTTCATTAGCAGCAAGGCCAGACATTTTCCCTTCATAATCTGATGACATGGAGGCGAATATTGGCTGAACTATCTGTTTATACTCTGAAACAGAGCGATCACATAAGTCCTTCTCATCTGAGTTTTTATTCACTAGTGTAGGATTATCTTGAAGTAAAAACTGAAAGGTAATTAGAAAATGGTTTATTTACATTTATTCATTTTATTTACTTAACAGTTTTAATGTGCCACGTGGGAGTTTGATGTGTTCCTTTTGTGTTTGTCCATATGTAACCGGTGTTGCATTGATCCGCGCCGCGCTCCGATCCCCCTCATTCAGGTCAGGACTCGTACGAGACCTGACCTGGACTGAACCTGGACATCAAACTCCCACATGGCACGTTAAACTCTTAAGTGACACTCAGATTGCCATTCTCCATGCAGGAATTGCAGCTAAACAGAACAGGTGGAAAACAATAGGAATGACATTTTTTTAAAAATTACTATTCACACAAAAAGCACAAAAAATCTTTCAAGTACAGTAGTTTAATAATGCCTTCTTAAAAGACTTCTTAAAAACATGCTGTAATGACATAATTTAAAACATTAAATTAATCCAATGAAATTCAATGAATGAATTTATTTTTAGATGATGATTTATTCATTGTGTTGCATCATCTGGTCTAAGTATTTTTATTTATTCTTTTTGCCAAGTGTAACACCTATGACATGATTACAGTCAATTAATTATGCTATGGGCTAGTACTAGGTTCGGCTACTGAAGCAGTATATGCATAAACCAAATAAATGACTCAGACAAATAGTAGTGTTGAACTGCCGGCCTATTTATATACAAAACAACACACATACAACATACATACAATGACATACAGTTAAAAAAGAATTGAAAAAAATTATAAATTTCACAAAGGGAAATTTGTTCCCTTATTGAATAAGTCATTTTTTCCCGTTAAGTTCTCTTCCTATGTTATAATAAGTTATTTTTGATTATTTGTAGGATCTATTTATCAAGTATTTTTCCTATATTATAATCAGTTACTTTTGATTATTTTTAGGATCTATCAACCCGGGTTGTTTTTGTTTTTCAGATTTCTAATTTTTCTTTTTAATCAATTGATTTCTTCAACTTCCTCAATTTTATAGACGTTTGATTTCTAGTTTGAGTTCCAATATTTAATTTTTTTCCATCAGTTGTTTTTGCTTTTGTTGATCAACAAAATTGCTAAGTCAATAACACTAAAAGTATTAAAGACAGATGCAGAAAAATCAAAATGACAAGAAGCGTTAACTCAAAACAATTCAGCAAAAGGCTGAACGGCTCCAATAGAGGGGAGTCTGTCTTTTCGCTGTATTAATGTCCGTTTTTACAGTCTCTTTTGGCTGCTTTCTTGTGATCCAAAGGGGGAAAAAATCTTCCGCTAGGAAAAAAATATGGTGGATCCTACCAGATTGAAGGATGTCAAACCGAAGTCTCGCGTGCGTCTCGCTCCGGCGTGAGGCACAGTTCAGTGGTTCGTCTTGGGATTAGATCGCCATCTTGTATCTCTGTTGGAATTTCTCGCTCCAACAACTGTTCAGTCACTTTTGAATCAAGCTTTAATAGCCTATCGAATTCACAAAAATACATAAATAAATAAACTAATTCGCACACTAAAGAGCTCTAAGTATGATTAAAAATAAAGTTATCGTCGAGTGAAGTCGACAAAAGTGCAGTGACGCACGTTATAAACCGACAGAGCAGGTGGCTAGGCTAGGCAAAAAGGAGACATTTTGCGACGTCATACGTTCAATTAACCACCATTTCTTGGTTTACAACAATCGTGTGACAAAAATATCATGAATTGACACTTTTAGCATACACTGGCTCAAATAATATGAACTAAAATATTAAACAAATATAAGTAAGTATATTTTTTGAACTCACCAAGTCCCTTTCAGCAAGCAGTTTATCACGAAGATGAACAGTGCTTGTGAGTAATCCAAAAATACACCTTTTACAGTTAAAACAAAAGTTTTAGAGTCATAGTTTTAATTAATTTTTAATCTTTTGAGCAGTACCTCTAAGTGGATTTACCGCTTCCCTTCCTTAATCACGAATGAGCAATAGCGGTGAAAGTGCTCATTCTACAGGTTAGTGCATTTCGCCAATTGAGATTTTCAAAATAAAAGCGTAGCGGAAAATTTTAACTTTTAATTTTTTTTAAATCAAATAATTGTACGTATACTAATTATATCAGGTTTTAAATTTTTTTTTTTTAAACATAGATTTTTAAGCAACCTTCCCAATTTAATGTTTAGACAATATTCTCTTAAAGAGCATATGACACGAGAAAAAAAGTCTTAAATGGCATTATTATGTGAATTAGAATCATATTTTGAGACGATTCGACTATATACAACAATTTAGCAAAGCACAGATGACGAGAAATTAGTTTTTTAATCTGCCGGTTAGCCACGCCTACCATTATAGGGCTTTAGCGTCCCCAACAGGTGGATGACGTCAGCGGTAGACTGGGCTCATCGGTTTTACTATTCAACCCATTGAGGGGGAATTATTCAGAACGAGGAAAACGCGACAAAGAGAGCCGCAAAATGTCATTGTTTCTGTCTCTTTACTTCAATATTTTTACAGGATATTCTTTTTATCCGAGTATTTTCCCCAATTGCTAAATAAATGGCATGGTCATGACAAATAACAGTCTTGTGCTGAATTGAATATGAAATAATAAAAATGCATTTATTCAGGACGACATGGCAAAATTACTCCATAATGGTCAAAACTGTCGACTTCACCTTTACTGTCGCACCTCCCGAACGATATTTTATGACACCTAAATCGGACATATGTCATTTCCCTTCCCCGGCTTCGGAGAATGTAAACAAACCAGAAGGCGTGACAGCTAGCCGACATGCTAACCCGAACCGAGTGATGTTTCAAAGTCTTCAAAGCGGAAAATCACACATAACTATCCTGGATTATTTGACATGACGACCCGGGTGTCGATTGTCTTCGCGGATCGGCAAACCGCCCGGCGGAGAGCAATTTACAGTTCGTTCCCCGGAGGAGGGTGGCTGGAGTTGTTGTGCAGCTAACGTGCTGCTGCTAATGAGCATTAGGAGAGCTTTTTACATGCCTATCAATGATCAAACGTAAGTAGTCCTTCATTTAAAGGAAGTTTGTAGTGTTTACTTTGTAATCGCTGTATTCGTATTTGACATAATACAAAACAAGATGTTTACTCACTTCCTCGTAAGTCCAGTGGTCCCACAGTAAATATCCACGGCGAATGGGAACCTTTTGAAACTCCAAAAAGGCGCATACGCCTCTCCCTCATACAGAATGATTTTTCTGCAGCCGTTTGGCTGGCTGGCGTGATGCGAAAAATAAACGTATTAATCCGCAAAATCAGCTGAATCCTTCGTCCTCATACACAACAGTACACTGTAGCGTGAAGAGGACATCTTCCACCGTACACGTCACAGCGCCCTCCTCCTCAATGCAAGACCGAAGCCGGAAGTCACTCATTTTCATGGCGCGGGATTCAAAAAACTAAATAAAAATAGCGATCGCTTCCACACACATCCAAGCGGCCCATATCATTCAGGGGCATAAAATACCGCGTGTACTATGAAATAAATATGCTTTTTCGTGTCACAGGCACTTTAATGGTTGTCTTAATCTAAGGCTCTTAATTTAATGACTATGTTAACCTGGGTTACACAAGGAATATCAGAATATAAGAATGTCCTAAAGACTGTATTGTTATGTCTGTCTTATATGTGTTGCGTGATCATTTGTAATTTTGACTTTGTCCCCCAACCTGTAATTTTTTTATCAGGGTGGTTAAATTGGTCGCCACAGTCTAGGCTTGCATCTGTAACCCCCGATTCGAGTTGACGGGGTTCTGTTATGAATGCAATTGTATTTGGGCAGAAAACTAGGTTCTCGGAGATTACAATAAGGAAAATAATGTTTAGTAACTGAAATAACTGGAGTCGAGATGAGTAACAAAATAATTATATTAATACAAAAACTATTTACAATTTAAGCCGGCAATATATACACAAATATATACAATAAAATAACAAAAATTCAAACCAGACAGTCCGTCTAAATTCAATTCAGTTGGTTTCCGGGCATTAGCTCGCCATCTTCATCTGTTGGAAAAGTCTTTATCCAGTGTCTTTATCCAGTTTCGAATTCTTCATCCACGTCCAATGAATGGAATGAAAGGAGGAAACAAAAAACCCAGCCTGCATAACAATAATTAAATTATTGTTAGGGCAGGGCGGTAAACCGAAAATTTACCGTCACCGAAATTCTTAACGATGACCGACGTAATTTTGACCATGTCGGTAAATTCGGTAAATTAATAAAACAAGAAAATATAGTCTTTTCATCCCGCTTTGATTCTGTGTTGTTCGTCTATGTTCATTCCCCTTTAAGAAAGCAGTCAATGGGCTTACGTAGGAAGTCACGTGATCAACAAGAAGCCAATCAAACAAAAGCCCGGTAAGCTAACGCTAGCAGCTAACGCTACAAGCAAAACGTGATGGAGTGTGGCTTAAGGGAGGTTCACCAAACTTTCAACCGACATTTAGTAGACTCTTGGTGGCATCCAGACGGGCTTTCACCCGCTGTCCTCCCTTGTTCTCACGATTTCCGGAGATGGTGCTTTCAGTGATTTCTACTGGTAGCCAGGCTAACGCTAGCTAGCGGCTAACGCTACAAATGAACGTGATATGAATGAACGTCTGATAGCGGCTCTAACTTTGTCGAAACGGCTGAACTTAATGAGTGGATTGGGCACGGACTGCATCTAGCAATTACTTTGTGGCGTTATTTTGTATCTGTCTGTGTGTGATTCCTCTGATAGCTTTTGTGATGGTAAACCATTCAGCATAAAGTACAATCCAACGGCGAAACTTATAATGACCGAGAAATGGCCCCAGCTATTTTTCTGTATGTGCTTATTTCTGTGTCATTATTGCTATCATAAAATCTTAAGCGTTTCATTTGAAGAAGATCAATATAGCTTTAATGTGTGTGTCTCTCTGTTTGTTTGGGGGTTCATTTGTGCGTGCATTTATTAAAAAATGCACTGGGGGGGACCCTGAAACCATAATGTAAACACTTGTATTTAATAATTATGTCACAGCAGCCATTAACAATAAGTTGTCTTTTTGAAGTGTACTGTTCAAGCTGCAAGTCATTTGTGTTACAATGACATGTTTGCACAGGCATATTGATTTTGATAGTGTACATACTTGAATTCTTATTGCTTACAATACATTTTTATAAACTTAATGTTTAGACTGCATGTACAATTGTTAAATACAGTATATGAAATTGAATGCTGGTAAATAAATCAACAAGAAACAGTTAATCTGTATTTCATGCATTGATTCAGATTTTCAAATTATATAACAGTACGCTTGGGCGAATTTATCGTCATTTATCGTTATCGAGATAAATCTGCTCAATTTATCGTGATACATGTTTAAGGCCATATCGCCCAGCCCTAATTATTGTATACAGCCTTTTATCAATAATTGAATCTTTTCAATAGCTATAGCTTTTTTTCCTTTGTCTAAATATTACATTGTACCAGTAATATTCACATATTTCAAAAATATCCAAATCTAAGTTAATGCTTATGCATCTGCCATTCAAATGCAGCATAACATCATCATCTTAATCAATACAATGGTTACATCATTTTGTGCTACAACATAACACAACAAACAATTCTTCATTGAATCTAAATAGTTTTTCACTCATTGCTAACGTTGGACTCGCGCTACCTTAGCGTTAGCATTTCGCTAGCTTCGTGTTAGCGTCGCGATTAGCATTAGCATTTAGCCAACTTGGCGAGAACAAAACAACTCACCAAGACGAAGTTTTTCTTTTAATGTGAACTTGGGTGGATGCAGGCTCCAATCCTCCGGTTCACATACACTATAAGTTCAAAATAATATTTTCAAATTAGCATCAAATTAGCAATGATGAATGTCTGCACTATTTTCCTTCATTTTGTCAACACTCACCGAGGAAATGTAATTTCCTTCTTATTATTTGTTCAAACGGCCTTATTTCAGCGTTGAGTCAATTATTTTATTTCTAGAAGGCCGACTTTTTGGCTCCAAGCGCTGAGGAAGTTCACTACGTCCTTCCTCTTTGGCGTCCAAGCGGAAAAAAACGTAAAATAAAGAACCTTCGAGACGATGTCTCGAGAGGGCGGGATCATGTTAATCAGACCAATTAAAATACTATTATCCTCACATGTGAACTCACAGGAGGAAGTCAAGCGTAAAACAACAACAACTATTTCCTTTTACAAAATAATTGCACTTTCAAAATAAAATGGCTTTATATTTTCTGTACTGGGTTACACATCCCAATATTTCTTTTACATTTAGCCAAGTTACAACTTGCTTGCTTGATTGCTGACATGCAAGTCAAGGGTCACAGGAAGCAACTACCAAATTTTAATGAGTAACCCAGGACAGTGATATTCTTCTATTTGTTTGATCACATTTTGGTCACAGGTAACTTATTTACGAAATGACATGAGGCACCACACTCTAGAGGCGGTTTACAAGCTGCTGTTGTGGTGAGAAAAAGAAAAGAAAAAAAAACTCATCCATTAATTCGATAATGTCCATGTGCAAAAGATGGCATGTATAAACTGAAATTTTTACTTTTAACACCATCTTTGTGATTGACTCTGTAGTAAAAAAGGGCTCTAAATTTACTTTACTTTTAACGAGGAATTAGCCTTTTTCTTTTTATTCACATGGTGCTGGATGGACAGATGTTGTTTTTTTCATGCCAACACAGAGTCTTTGTCATAATTTTTCATCATAAATATATTCTTCCAGTCTTCATAGTTTTACTTTGACGAGCCTTCTGCTTGGTCGCCTCTTTTCTTCCCCAGCACGTAATTGATTCCATTATGCCGGGCGAGCTGAAGGAATTCATCATGATGATTAGTGTGACGCAGGCTGTGGGGATGGAGGGTCACAGTTTACAGATGGAGGTGACCCCCACAACCCCCTTGAAAACCCTGATCTAATTTGCCACATTTCTTAACATTTTGTTGACTGTTCCTCACATAGAAGTGTAGCTGTGACTCAGCTGGAGGACATCATCTCATCCCTTACCTAACAGCATCTGGCAAATTGATATGAGGCCTTGGACGCATTAACTAGGATTATTTTCAATTAGTATACACATGACATTGGTTTTTGAGGGCGATTTGCAGTATTCCCGCAGTGCAATGTGGCCCTCTGGTGGCCGATAAAAAAAATGGATACTTAAAGACTGCAATTTTGATTCTATTTATTGCTGTAGTAGAGAGAAATAACTCAAAAATGTTTTTAAAGCAATGCATTCGTGTAATGACTAGTCTTTGGTTTTCTTCTTACTCTACCCCCCTTTTGTCTTATATACATGATTGCGTTAATGTAAAGCTCTTTAGATTGTCAATTTTTAACTTTTGACATGTCGTCTAATAATGATCACTCCGCCAGTCAAAATAAAATAAGAAAAATAAAAAAACTTGATCATCGGTTAATTGACTCTCGATTGCCAGTACATTAAAGAGCATATGACACGAGAAAAAAAGTCTTAAATGGCATTATTATGTGAATTAGAATCATATTTTGAGACGATTCGACTATATATAACAATTTAGCAAAGCACAGATGACGAGAAATTAGTCTTTTAATCTGCCGGTTAGCCACGCCTACCATTATAGGGCTTTAGCGTCCCCAACAGGTGGATGACGTCAGCGGTAGACTGGGCTCATCGGTTTTACTATTCAGCCCATTGAGGGGGAATTATTCAGAACGAGGAAAACGCGACGAAGAGAGCCGCAAAATGTCATTGTTTCAGTCTCTCTACTCCAATATTTTTACAGGATATTCTTTTTATCCAAGTATTTTTCCCCAATAGCTATATAAATGGCTTGAGAAGGACCAGTCAGCCCGTCGAGGGGGAACTATTCACAACGAGGAAAACGCGACGAAGAGAGCGGCAAAATGTCATTGTTTCTGTCTCTTTACTTCAATATTTTTACAGGATATTCTTTTTATCCAAGTATTTTCCCCAATAGCTATATAAATGGCTTGAGAAGGACCAGTCAGCCCGTCGAGGGGGAACTATTCACAACGAGGAAAACGCGACGAAGAGAGCGGCAAAATGTCATTGTTTCTGTCTCTTTACTTCAATATTTTTACAGGATATTCTTTTTATCCAAGTATTTTCCCCAATTGCTAAATAAATGGCATGGTCATGACAAATAACAGTCCTGTGCTGAATGGAATATGAAATAATAAAAATGCATTTATTCAGGACGACATGGCAAAATTACTCCATAATGGTCAAAACTGTCGACTTCACCTTTACTGTCGCACCTCCCGAACGATATTTTATGACACCTAAATCGGACATATGTCATTTCCCTTCCCCGGCTTCGGAGAATGCAAACAAACCAGAAGGCGTGACAGCTAGCCGACATGCTAACCCGAACCGAGTGATGTTTCAAGGTCTTCGAAGCGGAAAATCACACATAATTATCCTGGATTATTTGACATGACGACCCGGTTGTCGATTGTGTTGGCGGATCGGCAAACCGCCCAGCGGAGAGCAATTTACAGTTCGTTCCCCGGAGGAGGGTGGCTGGAGTTGTTGTGCCGCTAACGTGCTGCTGCTAATGAGCATTAGGAGAGCTTTTTACATGCCTATCAATGATCAAACGTAAGTAGTCCTTCATTTAAAGGAAGTTTGTAGTGTTTACTTTGTAATCGCTGTATTCGTATTTGACATAACACAAAACAAGATGTTTACTCACTTCCTCGTAAGTCCAATGGTCCCACAGTAAATATCCACGGTGAATGGGAACCTTTTGAAACTCCAAAAAGGCGCATACGCCTCTCCCTCATACAGAATGATTTTTCTGCAGCCGTTTGGCTGGCGTGATGCGAAAAATAAACTTATTAATCCGCAAAATCAGCTGAATCCTTCGTCCTCATACACAACAGTACACTGTAGCGTGAAGAGGACGTCTTCTACCGTACACGTCACAGCGCCCTCCTCCTCAATGCAAGACCGAAGCCGGAAGTCACTCATTTTCATGGCGCGGGATTCAAAAAACTAAATAAAAATAGCGATCGCTTCCACACACATCCAAGCGGCCCATATCATTCAGGGGCATAAAATACAGCGTGTATTATGAAATAAACATGCTTTTTCGTGTCACAGGCACTTTAATGTAGTTAATTTTTGTTTCTTGTTTGTTTGTGTCAGGAAGCACAGCAGATGTGTGTTTAGCACGTCCGTTCTGATCTAGGCTTAAGTACCAAGCTCTGATCTTCCAGTGTGAATTTTTTATATTCTCCCCATTCCTGCGTTGGAGTTCTTCGGGTTTCCGGTTGCCACCATCATCCCCAAATAATGGATGGTAGGCTGACTGAGCACTCCAAATTGTCTGTAGGTGTGGGTGTGAACTGTTGTTTGTCTTGTTGTGCACTGCGATTGGCTGGCAGTCAATTCAGGGTGTACCCTGCCCCAGTGCCTATAGTTAGCTAGGACAGGCTCCAGCACCCCGCGACCCTTTTGAAGATGAGTAGATCAGAAAATAAATGAATGAATTCTATGAAAATGGAATTTCGCCAGTTTCAGGATGCTATCCATTTTTTTTTTTGTAATTTGTCTCAATTTGAGTCAATAATGAACTGAAGCCAATCAGCGCTCATCAATTGTGTACACTCTGGATTGGTCGCAAGCCATGGCAGGGAACATTTTGACAAACAACCAATAACACTTACTTTCACACTTATGGTTAAATTACAGTATTCAATGAATATTAAGTTGCGATGCACATGCAATGTTTGATCAGGATTCAAACCAAGAACCTCTCAAATGAGGAGCAGATGGGCCAAACACTAATGCACTGTGTGGCTCGCTATTAAGACTAATGAAAACGATTCTATTCTATTCTATTCTATTCTATTCTATTCTATTCTATTCTATTCTATTCAAATTGTTCATTATAAATGAGCCTGGAATGTGCTCACACCAAACATCTTTCTCTGACAGACTGTCTATGTATTTACACAGCATACCTTTAGAAATTAGTTTTTAATTACTATCTTCTCCTTGACTTTGACTTTAATTTTCTTTTAATCCAGTGTTATTGTTGTAAGATTTATGAGATTTGCCAGGATAGGATGTCAGTTATTATAAGTCTTTGTTAATTAGTTTTAAAGTTTTTTTCTTATTATTGGACTTGACTTCAGTTAGTATTTATTAAGGTAGACAGTTCAGTGAGAGTATGTAGATACTGGCAAGTAGGCATGTGCCGGTTACCGGTTTCAAGGTATATTGTGGTATGAAAACGTCAAGGTTTCAAAACCGCTAAAATTTTCAGTCATACTGTCTCTACGGTATTAGCTGTTTTTTATGTCCCACAAATGCAGACCTCACCCCTCCGCCTCAAGTTGTTGCTTGGTGTCAGTGAGTCAGCTGTGCTGCACGTTGGCTGGAGGACATGAAAAATCTGTAATTTCCCCCTATCAAAGAAAACAAAGTCGCTGGTATGGGAATACTTCGGGTTCAGAAAAAAAAAAATGAGGTCGCTGGTATGGGAATACTTCGGGTACAGGAAAGTTACAGAAAGCCACGGCTTAAGTGGGCTAACCGACATGTAAAACATGTTTGTGGGTGGTGGCTACCAGATAAGGCAATATCTCCAATATGATTTCGCATTTACACAAAATTAAAGGTTAGTAAACGTCGTTATGAACGTTTCCTACTAGCTACGATTAACTCAGTGTATGTGGTGTGTCTAGCAGTGGTAAAACATACTGTAACTTAAGTTTGTTAACTAGGCAGATAACATGGACAATTAGCATGCCAATTTAATTTTATTTAGAATATTTCAGTCATTTAAAAAAAATATATATTATTTTTTTTTAAACAACTTAACATTATTCCGGTACTTATATTCCAATTTGCTAATATGTTGTTTTGAAAAAAAGAAATCCTGTTCAATGGAAAAAAGTTTTTTTTTTTTGTAACCCAGAAATCTCAAAACATTTTAGAGCTGTAATTGCAATACTGTGATATTTTCGCTTTAGAGCTGTAATTGCAATACCGTGATATTTTCGCTTGAGGTTATCATACCGTCAGAATCTGATACCGGCACATGCCTACTGGCAAGGAATGAATGTCAGGTTTGAATCTTCTACTTGATTTAATGTGGAGTATGAAAAGAGTTCAGCATAAACGGAACTGTTTAGAAGTTTTTTAGGAAAATCTGGCTGTAGAAATCTTAATGTGTTTCAAGCTTCAGAGTGACAATTACCTTTTACTGATTTAACTGTAATGTCAATGTAAGAGAGCCATTTGACTGATTTCACTATAGCACATTGTACTATTATTGCATCACACTTGAAGTCAAAGTGTAATGTAGCAAATGGGAAAGGTATTTTTTATCATATAGTTTGCTTGTTTTTTTTCTTTTTATTATTCACTTAATAGACTATTTACTTTATTATTTATGTATTCATTAATTTATTACATAGTAGATTTTAAAAAATATTTTAACACCTGCATTAATAATAAATAAAGTTCATTGGTGTATGTATTTATTATACAGAGACTTTTGTATTACAAAGTGTGTGCTTGCTTATTCACTATAAACCATTTTTTTAGTTTAGTTTAGTTTAGTTTAATTTACTGAATTTTGTCTGGGTGAGTAAGATATTTTTTTTTATTTCGGAGTTAGCATTTTCTGGTCTTTTTTATTGTTCAATTGTATTCATCTATTATCTTATTACTGACTTTAATGCATTTTGCCTGCTCAATGATTTTTGCAGTATTTTGTTAAATAGTATCATTACAATAGTCTTGTGCAGAGGCTATAATTCATTATATTCATTTTAAATGATTTCCCTTTTAATAATGCATACTGTACACTGTTAACCTGCAGATACAACGTGTATTTTATACTAATAGGATATTTAAAAAATATTTTTATGTGCCTTTTGTGTCATTCAAATAGATTCATAACTGTGGTGATTTTTTCCAAAGCTGTAGTTACATGAACTCACTCTGCATGCTGTACCTCCTCAAATTGCACACCCCTATAAAACACACAAAGTAGGTCACCTTGAAGGGTGATGCTGGGCTCAAATTGTTTGTGCGTTTACACGTGTTCGCGTGTGCACCCATGAGAGTTGCATTTTCTCCTCTAATGTTCCCTTCTGCGTCCCTGTGACTCTGGAGAGAGTGGAGTCATTAGGCAGCCTCAAGTCACTTAGCTTAAACTAAAACTTAATTAGACGACCACAAGCCAGAGACCTATTTGCACATGTTTACATACATCTCAAGCAGGGATGGTATGGCTCACCGGTATGCATCTACACAAAACAAATACCAAATGAAGGGACTTTATAGCTTCATTTCAGAGAAGGTGTACACCCATGAACCTTATGAACAAACATAGTGGTCCTATGTTGCTGCAAATCCTTGAAAAGCTCATGGAGCGACAAGGCAAGGATTCACCAGGGTCGGACTGGCACACAAAAACACGCTGACCTACTTGGCCTTGTCATAGTGTGAACATCTGCTCTCTGAGTTATAAAATCACTTTTAATTTTCATTTTTCCCAAAGGAAATAATGTAAAGTGGAATTATTTGTCGACGGATCAAACATCATCATGATTCATTACCTGTCTCTCTTTGCTTTCAGTGCGTTGGTTCAACTGTCAAGAAAAGCAATGAACGGTCCATCCACTATCTGTACCGTTGAGCCTCACGAGGATCACAGCAGTTCACCCTGAATTGATTGTCAGTCAATCAGATAACTAACCAATGGATAATAAAACTACATTACGGTACTCCTCATTTGAAAAAGCATGACAGACGACATAAAACGTGCTAAACTGAACCGTTTTGTTGATCAACTTCTCTAGTCATTTACCAGCCAGTCATTAACCACTATTTTTTCACCCATAATTATGTTAGCTATTTGATGTTCCTATCCTAGACTGTTTGATAGCTGATCATAGTGCACACATAAACAAACAAGCAATCACACTTACACTGGCAGTTATATACAACCTTGTGTGGGGAAGCTGTGGTGTATCAGCAAACAAACAAGCCCAGGATCACATTCAAACTATGCAGGAAATTCAAGATTTAAATGCAGTAAATCACAACTTTGAGGCAGGCTTGCACACGCCCAACAGATTTGTGATTTATTAGCCTACGATAATTAGGTTTTGCTTATCTAATGGCTTGTTTAGAGTATCAAACATATTAGTATATAAAAAGAATTGCCTCGTTAGTCGTTGGTGTTCAAATGGAGCACGTAACGAAAATTTGTCTTTTTACGCCACTACTTCTTTCCACCATGCTTTGACCCTAGCAGTTTATGATACGGCTTATTTGTGGATTTTCATGATTTCCTCAATCACCCCAAAGTAATAATCACCCCCCAATCCATTTTACTGCTGTATTACAGCTGTGTTACTGTTTAGTAATTAAGCAATTAAAATAATCTTTCTGTGTACAGTACTGTCAGTGGCGGAAAAAATGTGGACGGGGCCCGGGTGCGATGAGCATAAACGGGTGGATTGTCCGACTTGGGGGGCACTAGTGGACAATTATTCGTGTGCCCCTCAAGAGGGCCGTATGGTGTGTGTGGGAAAGGGGGAGGGGGCTGCAACTGGAAATTTGGGGGTGGGGGCTGGCAGAGATATTTTAACACTTAAAACAATATATTTGTGGTGGTCCTAGCCCACACTCCCCTCTACTGGCTTTTATTGTTGTTACACTTCCTGTTATGTGGCATGAGTTCAACATTGGCAGGCTGGGTGTGGCAGACCTGGGAGTGCACCTGCAGCTCATCGCAATTAACCCTGCTTATAAGGCGCTGCCTGGGCAGCAAGCAGGTGCCAGATGATTCCGTCAGTGACCATTAGTACATCGGCCAACTAGTCTGTAGTTTTTGACGATCTTTCATTGAACTGTTGACTAATCTTGTTTTTGTCATCAGGACACCCACACTCCAAGCCCTCGCAGCCACAGCCACAGCCACAGCCATTGTTTAATAAAAACCCTTCACTCCACTTCCGTTTCCTGGTCGCACTTTGGTCCGCATCGACTTTTTCATGTTTGCCTTAACATAATCATCTGGCCAACAGAATGGACCAAGCGACCTCCAACTGCTTCCAAGAGGCCCTCGGACACCAAGGACACATGCTAGGTAATCATGAGCAAATGCTGCGCAGCTTGGAAGAGACGCTAAAAGCAGTTTCTATGGACTTGAAGCAGGTGAGGACACAGCTCTCACAATCCCTCACTTCCAGGGCCGGACCTAATTTGCCCGTGAGTAGTCCTACTGGTGGGCCATCACCCCCACTTCGGCCGGGCGTGTTTATACCAACTCCTGAGTGTTATTCTGGGGAGTTGGGCTCATGTAGTCGTTTTTTGCTTAATTGCAACCTTGTTTTTAATATGCAGCCTTCCAGTTATGCCTCTGACGCGGCTAAGGTTGCTTTTTGTGTGAACCTCTTGAGGAGAAAGGCTGGTCAGTGGGCAACCGCACTTTGGGAGAGGAATTCCCCGGTGCTGTGCTCTTTTGACGCTTTTTCTGGAGAGCTACGCAAAGTATTTGACCACCCTGTTCATGGGAGAGAGGCCAGAAGCCGTCTGTTTTCTCTCCAGCAAGGTTCCCAATCAGTGGCAGACTTCTCAATTTCTTTTCGTATCTTGGCTGCAGAAAGTGGCTGGGGGTGAGCAAGCTTTAATCTCTGTATTTTCCCGTAATTTGGCAGATGATTTAAAGGATGAACTAGCAATACGGGATGAGCCTTCCACCCTGGAGGAGCTAATTTCCCTAGCAATAAAGATTGACAATCGCATCAGAGAACGCAAGAGGGAGAAAGCCATCAAGTCACGTCTGTTTCTGCCACTCATGTCACCCTCTGCCGATATCATCAAACCATCCCCCAGTGACACACAGCGACCAAAACCCCCTCTCTGCCCTGCACAGCCAAAAGACTGGTCTCACCAGATAAAAGGGAGCACCATGGTGAGCCAAACCTCCTCAGATTCCTGCTCTCAGTCACGACTCATACTCCCAGCTAGTGTTTCCCATGGTTTAGACGCCATGCCACTTCATGTATTCATCGATTCTGGCGCTGACGACAGTTTTATGGACGAAGGTTTTGCGAAACAAGCTGAAATCTCTCTCGAACCCCTCAAGGCCCCCAAAGTGGTGGAAGCAGTGGATGGTAGAAAACTGTTTTCAGTAACTCATTGCACCGTCCCTCTCATGCTCAAGGTCTCTGGTAATCATCATGAATCAATACAATTGTTTATTATCTCCTCTCCAGTGGCACCTGTCATCCTTGGTCTCCCCTGGCTCAAACTTCACAACCCAAACATCAACTGGACGGTGGGGAAGATTGTGGGGTGGAGCAATCACTGCCATCTGGAGTGTCTTGGCTCAGCACATACCCCTGGCAAATCGGTCAAAGAGCCAGCCCATCCTCCAGAGCCTCCTGACCTCTCCAACGTACCCGCCGAATACCATGACTTGGCGACAGTGTTCAGCAAGGACCTCGCCCACGCTCTACCTCCCATCGCCCCTATGATTGTGCCATTGATCTCCTGCCGAGGGCACCCCTTCCAACAAGCAGACTCTACAACATATCCGGTCCTGAAAGAGAAGCTATGGAAGACTACATCAGAGACTCCTTGGCTTCTGGTATCATCCGTCCCTCCTCCTCCCCGGTCGGCGCAGGCTTCTTCTTCGTGGGCAAGAAGGATGGCGGCCTGCGGCCCTGCATTGATTACCACAGTCTAAACCAGATAACAATAAAAGATAAGTACCCTTTGCCCCTAATTGACCCTTCTTTTGAGCCCTTCAGTAACGCCAGGTTGTTCACCAAGCTGGATCTCCATACAGCATATCATCTCGTCCGAATCCGTGAGGGGGATGAGTGGAAGACGGCATTCAATACTCCCCTTGGTCATTTTGAATATTTAGTAATGCCCTTTGGGCTAACAAATGCCCCCGCTGTCTTTCAGAGACTCATGAACGACCTGTTCAGAGACTTTCTGAATCGCTTTGTGTTTATTTACCTTGATGATATACTTGTGTTTTCCCGTTCCCTAGAGGACCATCGCCATCACGTCAGGATGGTCCTGCAGCGACTTTTGGAGAACCGCCTTTTCGTTAAACCGGTGAAGTGCGAGTTCCACGTGTCATCAGTGAGCTTTTTGGGCTACATCATCGCCCAGGGCCAACTCAAACCAGACCCCATAAAGATAAAGGCAGTCGTTGACTGGCCTACTCCCAGTACCCGCAAAGAACTACAGAGATTCTTGGGTTTTGCCAATTTCTATCGTCGCTTCATTAGGGACTACAGCAAGGTGGCACTCCCTCTGACCCAACTCACTTCCACCAAACACCCCTTTACCTGGTCTGAAGCCGCAGGTAACGCGTTTTCACGTTTGAAGTCCCTCTTCACCTCTGCCCCTATCCTCAAACACCCTGACACCTCACGCCAATTTGTGGTGGAAGTGGATGCATCCGACGCTGGAGTAGGGGCCATTTTGTCCCAGCGGGATCCCACTACCCAGAAATTGCATCCATGTGCCTTTTTTTCCCGGCGGCTGAGCCCTGCCGAGAGAAATTATGATGTGGGCAACCGGGAATTGCTGGCGGTTGTTTTGGCCCTGCAGGAATGGCGTCACTGGCTGGAAGGTGCTAAGATCCCGTTCCTTATCTGGACAGATCACAAAAACCTCTCCTACATCCAATCTGCACAACGTCTTAACCCCCGACAAGCCCGCTGGTCACTGTTCCTTTCCAGGTTTAATTTTTCGTTGTCGTATCGCCCAGGTTCACGCAATGGCAAGGCTGATGCACTGTCACGGCTCCATTCACCATGTCCAAGCTCTGTAGACCCTGGAACTATTCTTCCCTCGGCCTGCGTGGTCGGTGCAGCCAGATGGGAAATTACATCAATGGTCAGGGAAGCTCAAAAAACTGATCCAGACCCGGGAAACGGTCCCCCGAATCGCCTATTTGTCCCATCTGTTGCACGCTCTCAAGTCCTGGAATGGAGCCACTCGTCCAAACTAACATGTCACCCTGGTATACATAGGACCCTCGGTTTCCTCCGCCAATCATTCTGGTGGCCAGGCATGGCCAAAGATGCCCGTAACTTCGTCAAAGCCTGCGCAATCTGTGCTCGAGGGAAGGCCTCCCATCAGCCTCCTGCTGGTTTGCTATGTCCCCTTCCGATTCCCAGTCGACCTTGGTCACACATTGCAGTTGATTTCATAACCGGTCTGCCTCCCTCTGAAGGTAACACAGTTATCCTTACAGTCATCGATCGTTTTTCAAAGTCTGTTCACTATGTTCCCCTTCCCAAACTGCCATCTGCTCTTGAGACCGCCAACCTCTTAGTCAAGCACGTGTTCCGGCTTCACGGCCTCCCCCTAGATATTGTTTCAGACCGTGGTCCTCAGTTCTCTTCATTGGTGTGGAAAGAGTTCTGCAAGGTGGTGGGAGCGGCTGCCAGTCTCTCCTCGGGATACCATCCTCAGACCAACGGCCAGACCGAGAGGGCCAACCAAGACCTGGAGGCCGCCCTGCGCTGTGTCACCGCCCATCATCCAGTCTCCTGGAGCACTTTCCTTCCCTGGGTGGAATATGCTCATAACTCACTCATCTGCTCGGCCACCGGTATGTCACCTTTCATGGCCTGTAATGGTTTTCAACCTCCTTTGTTCCCAGAGCAGGAAAAGGAAGTTGCTGTCCCTGCTGTGAAGGACCACGTCAGCAGGATTAGGAACATCTGGAGGACTGTAAGGGCTGCCCTCACTCGTACCGCCGAGAAAAACAAGAAGCTAGCTGATCTCCACCGTTTACCAGCCCCTGAATACAAGGTGGGACAGGAGGTCTGGTTGTCTGCCCGGGACCTTCCCCTGCAGGTAGAGTCGCGCAAATTAGCCCCCCGGTTCGTGGGCCCTTACAAGATCACGAAAATCATTAACCCTTCCGCTGTTCGGTTGGACCTCCCGGCATCCATGAACGTGCACCCCACCTTTCGTGTTTCCCTGCTCAAGCCTGTTTCTTCCAGTGACCTCTCCCCTCCGGCTGTTGCCCCTCCCCCACCCCTTCTCATCGACGGCCATCCCGCGTTTGCGGTCTCGAAGATCCTGGATGGTCGGCCTCGTGGCCGTGGGTTCCAGTTTCTGGTGGACTGGGTGGGCTATGGGCCCGAGGAGAGGTCGTGGATCTCCCGTGGTCTCATTTTGGACCCGTCCCTCTTGAGGGACTTCTATACTGCTAACCCTGGGAAACCGGGCAGGCCGCCCGGTGGCGTCCGTTGAGGGGGGGGTACTGTGGTGGTCCTAGCCCACACTCCCCTCTACTGGCTTTTATTGTTGTTACACTTTCTGTTATGTGGCATGAGTTCAACATTGGCAGGCTGGGTGTGGCAGACCTGGGAGTGCACCTGCAGCTCATCGCAATTAACCCTGCTTATAAGGCGCTGCCTGGGCAGCAAGCAGGTGCCAGATGATTCTGTCAGTGACCATTGGTACATCGGCCAACTAGTCTGTAGTTTTTGACGATCTTTCATTGAACTGTTGACTAATCTTGTTTTTGCCATCAGGACACCCACGCTCCAAGCCCTCGCAGCCTGAGCCGCAGCCGCAGCCACAGCCACAGTCACAGCCATTGTTTAATAAAAACCCTTCACTCCACTTCCGTTTCCTGGTCGCACTTTGGTCCGCATCGACTTTTTCATGTTTGCCTTAACAATATTAAAACTCCAGGCATCGTTTTATCTTTCTGTTTAACCCCTCCTCGCCCAACCACACCCACAAACAGGGCCCCTGCCCCTTAGAGGCCCTGGTGCAGTCGCACCCTCCAAAGTTCCACCCATGAGTACAGTCAATTTGTGTATCATAATCACATGTTTTAGCTTGGCCACCTGCGGTTTATTAGTCATTTGGTTTATATGAGTTTTTTTTTTTTCCTTCAAAAATTATCGAATGTGGATGGTGCATTGTAACCAGGTGCACTTAACACTAGAAAACCCAACATTTTTTTAGCCTACTGGAAAGCCCAGAAGGGGATCAGATGATCCCCACAACTCTGGGTATCCACAATTAGCATCTGTATATGTGCAAATGAGTGTGTCATTGTCTCTCAAATAGGCCACTCAAGCACACAAGCAAACAACCTTACTCTAACCCACAAGGGTTGGTCAGTTTACACTGACTCTTGCCATGATAGTTTCAGTTATTATTTCAGAGTTTTATTTTTGAATATGGTTTTATTTTATTCATTCACTGCTCTGCCCATTTTTTCTTCTTCTCCTATAGCACACAAAGGCAACTTTATGTATAAATTACTGCAATGAAATAAACACACGCACAGACCATTGCAACGTGTATAAAGTTATAATGAATGAAATAATCAATACATTTGTGACGACAAAAAAATCTCAAATGTTTTGGTCTCACAACCCAACCCAAGTGTGATCAGCTCTGCCATGTGGCTTTCTGAATGCAAAGTGCTAACTACGTCAAGGGGCGGGGGATGTGCTTATCTTGATGACCGAGCTCGTGTGAGCGAACGACAGTCGACTGGCGGGGTGGATTTGAACAGGAGCAGGAAATTATGGTGGCTGAGAGGTGTCAGGCGAAATGCAAAGTCAACACTTTGCAAATAAAAAAAAGCATGAACCCCAATTGCAAACGCTTTGCAAAAGAAAAAAAGCATGAGGGCAAACCGCCACAACACGATCCCCAGTTCCTAAAGCGCGATTGCAAATTGGCAAAAGCACGAACCCTAATTGCCACAACACAACAGCAAATGGTTCGCAGCACGAATGGCTCAGAAGGCAAATGCAAAGACACAGCAGCAAAAATCCCGCAACAGAACAGCAAAATCCCACAACACGACGGCAAGAGGAGGACCTGGAAGTACAAAAAAATTCAGATTAAAAAAAAAAAAAAAAAAGGACGACATATTGTATATTGCTGTATGTGCTATCTGACCATCTCTACAGACCTCTGTGAAGTTGGCCCCCTCCCCCCCATCAGACATATTTATATAAAAATGATGTCAATCGTTTGTACTGTAAAAGCTTTGTTAGTGCTGCTTTCGTTCTAGAGATATTTACAATTCTTTTTGGGTAAATCTGAGGTCAGCTAGCCCCCCATTTCAATTCAGAATTGTGTCTGTCATTTGTGCTAGTTTGTGCTGCAACGGTTTTGTAGATCAGTATTATGCTTTTATTGAGATATTAATTTTAAGTGGTGACATCACTCGTAGCTTTTCCTTAGCTTAGCTCCCGTGGCTAATAGAGCATACCAACTCTCTCAATAACAGAGGTGTGTCCTAACAACTAACACGAACATAGCACAAACGAATGGCAGCACTTCAGGACCATTTTGCAGTAAATGGGGGGCTTAGAGTGACGTCATCACTCAAAATTAATATCTAAAGCCCCCCAATTTACTGCGAAACGGACCCGAATTTGTTTGTGTTATGATCGTGCTTGTTAGGTAGGTAGCTAGGACACCCCTCTGTTATTGGGAGTTGGTATGCTGCATTAGCCGCGGGAGCTAAGCTAAGGAAAAGCTATGAGTGACGTAACCACTCGAAATTAATATCTGAATAAAAGCATAATACTGATCTACAAAACCATTGCAGCACAAATGATTGACACAATTGTTAATTGAAATGGGGGGCTAGCTGACTTCAAATTTACCTATATAAGAATTGTAAGTATCTCTACAACGAAAGCAGCTCAAACAAAACTTTTACAGCACAAACGATTGACATCATTTCTATATAAATTTGCGTCTGATGGGGGGGGGGGGGGGGGACTTCACAGAGGTCCGTACAGATAGTCACAAAGCACATATAGCAATATAAAAAGTGTCGTCCTTTTTTTTTTTAACTTCCGGTCATCCTTTTGCCGAGTCCTTGCTGAATGAGGCTGCTTTCTCTTTCGCTACTACTACTAGTCAGGCTACTTTCAGACACTTTATTTCTTACTTGCCTACTGTAGGTTGATAAATTTGTAGGTAGATTTGTTTATTTCTTGGTCAAGCCAAAAAAAAGTTCTTTCAATCAAAATATATATTTTCAATCGAGAAAAAAAAGTCACTTGAATGAAAGCAAAATGTGTTTGAACAAGTCAGGCTGCTGTTTCTTTACTTGCAACCAGCCATTAGCTGTGGAAGGGGGTTGGGCGTCAGGCTACTCTCAGACACTTTTTACTTGACAATAAACTGCTAAACTTCTGAGGATATTTTGACAGTATTTTAATACTTCTAATTTATTCGGATGTATTTGTTTGAATACCCTCTACATGTTAAAAAACAATTTTGAAAAGATCAGTTAACAATTTACTGTGGATATACATTGATATACATAGATATTCAGAAATACTACAACAAAGCACACCAAGCAACAGTGGTAACAAGAAAAACACCTCACATGAAATGGCTGGAAAAAAATATGCAAAACTAGTAAATACCACTCTTGGTTCAGAAACAAGCTATCATTCAGGCAACTTTTGCATTCAAACACAGTTTGCTTTCATTCAAGTGACTTATTTTCTATTGAAAATATATATTTTGATTGAAAGAACTTTTTTTGGCTTGACCAAGAAATAAACAAATCTACCTACAAATTTATCAACCTACAGTAGGCAAGTAAGAAATAAGTGTCTGAAAGTAGCCTGACTAGTAGTAGTAGCGAAAGAGAAAGCAGCCTCACTCAGCAAGGTTTCGCCCTACCCCCCCTCAGGTAAAGTAGCCTGACTGAGCCTGTTTCGCCCATTCCCCTCCTCAGCTAAAGTAGCCTCACTGAGCCTGTTTCGCCCCAACCCCCTCTTCAGCTAAAATAGCCTGACTATCAGACACTTATTTCTTACTTGACACTAAACTGCTAAACTTCTGAGAATATTTTGATAACAGTATTTTAATAATTCTAATTCATTCGGATGTATTTGTTTGAATACCCTCTACATGTTAAAAAAAACATTTTTGAAAAGATCAGTTATCAATTTACTGTGGATATACATTTATATTCATAGATATTTAGAAATACTACAACTAAGCACACCAAGCAACAGTGGTAACAAGAAAAACACCTCACATGAAATGGCTGGGAAAAAAATATGCAAAACTAGTAAATACCACTCTTGGTTCAGAAACAAGCTATCATTCAGGCAACTTTTGCATTCAAACACATTTTGCTTTCATTCAAGTGACTTTTATTTTCTATTGAAAATATATACTTTGATTGAAGGAACCTTTTTTTGGGATTAACTAAGACATACACAAATCTACCTACAAATTTATCAACCTGCAGTAGGCAAGTAAGAAGTAAGTGTCTGACAGTAGCCTGACTAATGGTAGTAGCGAAAGAGAAAGCAGCCTCACTCAGCAAGGTTTTGCCCAACCCCCCCTCAGGTAAAGTAGCCTGACTGAGCCTGTTTCGCCCCAACCCCCTCTTCAGCTAAAGTAGCCTATCAGACACTTATTTCTTACTTGACACTAAACTGCTAAACTTCTGAGAATATTTTGATAAAAGTATTTTAATAATTCTAATTCATTCGGATGTATTTGTTTGAATACCCTCTACATGTTAAAAAAACATTTTTGAAAAGATTAGTTAACAATTTGCTGTGGATATACATTGATATACATAGATATTCAGAAATACTACAACTAAGCACACCAAGCAACAGTGGTAACAAGAAAAGCACCTCACATGAAATGGCTGGGAAGAAAATATGCAAGACTAGTAAATACCACTCTTGGTTCAGAAACAAACTATCATTCAGGTTTCATACAATGGTGTAAATATTACATTGAATTTGAAACCATATTTGAATTTGAAACAAAACTAAATTAAACTGAACTAGTGCTCCACATCTGTGTGCATGTGCTGTGGACCCTTCCGTTTGTTACAAGTGTTTGTTTAGTTTGCTTTGCTTAAATTCAATGAAACAAGCTTGATACATCCAAATAATACTCTAACAGCTGATGACCAGTATTATCTACTCTCAATGTGTTTTCTTCAGTCAGAAAAGTGATAGTTAAAAAAAATTAATCACGATAAAAAGTGCACTATTTAGGGGTGTACTAAATAAAAAATTGACACCACTTATTGTAATGCTTGTTCATTGTGTTTCTTCATTTGTAATGTTTGTTTTGTTTTTCAGTTTTGCTAAACGCACAAGTGCACTTAGTGCACTTTTTATCGTCGCTTTTGGTTACGTAACAACTGTTCGAACGGACTTATGATGTACGCGAGTGTAAAGAGGTGTCCCAATTCTTAGGGTGATGTTTCAAGCCCTACACCTTACCCCTACTCCTTACCCCTACCCCTTATTGCTTCGTTTGAAGGGCCAAGGGGTGGGCCGAGGGGTGGGCCGAGGGGTAGAAATGAGATGGGCTCGGCTTGGGGGCGGATCCCAGGGTGTCCCAAAATGGGACACCCTTGGTAGTTTTAGGAAGCACCAAAACCCCTGGTGGTTCTAGTGTAAAGCAACATAGGATAACAATGACAAAACAAACCAAATTTAATTTCTGAAAGATTTATTTGTTCCCATGACACACAGTCCACCAGCAAAAACGAGGCGCTGCCAAATAAAGAAGTGTACGGGGGGGAAAAAATGTCTCATGTCTGTCAGAAATGTGGCCGATTGACTTGTGGCTCATGCTGTACGCCTTACCCAGTGATGTGTCAGGATTGTATACAGTACACTGTACAGTTTTTTGTTTTGCTCTAAATAAATCTTTCAGAGATTGAAATTCGGTTATTTTGTCTTTGTTATCCTACATTGGTTTAGGCTTAGAGTCTACATTATAAGCCTGCTGGAAATGGATTCAAGATGAAAAAAAAAAAAAAAAAGGATTGCTAAAATATAGTTCAATATACTATGAAAGTCAACCTGTTCAGCTACACATCCACATTAGGTCTGTGGCATATTTACTGTAGCTAAATGCTTCATTCCCACATACATACACATTTGCTTTTTTTTTCTTTCTCTTTCTCTATGTAGAGATAGAAAAACACTCCGGTTTCCTCCCACATTCCTAAGACGTGCATGCTAGGCTGATTGATCATTCCAAATTGTCCTTAGGCGTGAGTACCAACGACCACCATCAACGACCACAATAGATGTGCAAATTAGGATCAGATGATCCCTCTCTGGGCACAAAAGGTTATTCATCAACTGATCCCTCCTTGGGTTTTCTAGTGTTAATGGTGCAGAATCTATAGTAATTAAGATTACCGTAATTTTCGGACTATAAACCGCTTTTTTCCCTCATTTTGAATCCTACAGTTTATAGTCTTTTGCAGCTTGTTTGGGTTAATAACACTTTATTTGACAGCAGCATCATAAGACTGCCATAAGACCGTCATAAATATGACATGACACTATTACAGGGCATTAATGAATGCTTATGACAGTGGTCATTAAGTGTTATATGGAAAATTATGTCAGTAACTCAAATTTATGCCCAACTGAGCTCTTTTACACCATTCAAAAGTGAGATAATTTGCCTGATGACACAACCGGATGACACAAAATGACATCTGTCACAAGCCTTCATTAATGCTCATGGCCACGTTATGTCATATTTATGATGGTCTAATGGCGCCACTGTCAAATAAGGTGTTACCAAATTCCATAACTAGCAATTAATGAAACTACTGGAACAGTAACTGAAAAAATAATTAGCACAGAACATGAATTTTGATTGTTATTTACATCTGTAGCGCTGCAATGCATGCTAGGAGGCATGTTTGATGACAACAGTGTTGACAGCAAGCGGCAGCAGAGGTTGACTGTCTCCCTCAAGGGAGCAATGAGGGCCTAATCAAGCTCCTTGGAGGAATTGAGATTTGCAGGCAATTGGTTCAAAGCTTCATGGTGGTTAATTGGGTCTTATGACAGTCTCATGATGCCACTCTCAAAGATAGTGTTACCGGTTAAAATCTTTTGATGTAAATATTCCATAATACAGTAAGGACAACTGCGGCTTATAGTTCATTACGGCTTATCTATGAACAAATGCTGTTTTTGTGTCAAATTTGGTGGGTGGCAGCTTATAGTCATGTGCAGACATGGCGCTCCGCATACGCATAACACGCACTGCGCGTAGGGCACCAACTGCCTGAAGGGACACAAAAAAAAAATCAAGTTTGTAAAAAATCCTAAAAAATAGTAATTTTAATAATAACAACACTATATAGTATTTAAAATAAAACTTTGTAAAGCCTGATAAATGCAAGTAATACAAATATAAGTAACATAGGCTCATTATTTACACAAAAAAAGAATCTCCTGTGCGGCCCTCTCGTCAGTCTACCTTTGGTGCCACCTCCCCCCACCCCCCACCCCAATTCCCTAGTGGTTTGCTCCATTGCTCCATTATGCTTCAGTCGCAAATTTGGCAGTTTATTCTTGAAAGGAAATGTCATCGAAAAGACAACAAGAGTCGGGGGCGGAAAAAAGGAAGAGGAAAAAGCAGCGAGATGATGCCCGCGCATCACTTGAAGGTAAGAATGGTTTTTATTTTTGTTTTTTTTTAAACAATTGTTTATTTATTATCAGCTGCGTTTACATGACTACAATAATCTGATAACTGGGAATAACTAGGTAATGACAATAATGAGATTTGACGCATTTACGTGCACTTCAGTGATGTGATAATCAGGAAAAACCTCGTTTACATGTTACGTCAAAAGTTCGATTTCTTTCCAAGTACATGATGTAAAACTCTTGGTCTCAGCATAGGCCTTCCTCCATGTCTACCAAAAACCAATGCTTGCTTGAAGTTGTCCCACTGAACCTCTTCAAATGCGAGTGTGGCGATTGCGTTACACAAACTCGCTAACTGCAGAGTAGGCCCATAGGCTGAAAACGAATCAGTTTGGCGTCCCTAAGGCCTCTCTAGCGACATCCGTTTTTCCATTTGTACACATGCTCAGAGATGTAAAATAGCGGTGTTTATCAGATAGAGGATAGCGGATCATGCTCTTTACATGACCACTTGAATAAACGGGTAACTCCAGAAATCGGGTTATGATCGGTTTATTAGTGTGTACAACCAAAAAAACCACACTCCAAAACGCTTTGGGGGGGGGGGGGGGGGGGGGCACCACAAAGCATTTATGCCTAGGGCACCAAAATAGCTAGCGCTGGCCCTGGTCATGTGCACCTATTAGTCCGAAAATCCGGTTCAATTAATGGTGATGAATGTCAAATCCGCATCAGCTGAGAAAACTGGAAATGAATGAGTCACGAACCCAGAAGAGGACCACAAATGCGTCACGTTTTCAAAAGTTTATTGACAGGAACGGAAGGGCAGGTGAAAAGACGGCAGCAGTACAGGTGAGGGGTAGGCGGTAGTCAGGTCTCCTAAATCAGAAGGCAGGTCGAGTTACTAGGGCAGGGGAGAAAGTAGCAGCTGGGCAGGTTCAGATTCGGCAACGAGAGTCAGATTCAGAGAGCTAGGCAGGCAGGAAAAACAGTGGCGCCTCCAGAAATTTTTCATACGGGTGGCCAGATGGGGCCACTTAAAATCTTGGGGTGGCACACCAAAACTAAAAGCCATAATTTAATGTTTTCATTATATTATTGCAGGAAAAAAGGTCAGGGGAAAAGTATCAGAAAGACTTAAGGACACGGCTACTGATATACTTTGGTGTATTGTGTAATATCTGATGTTACTAATGATTTAATGTGCATAGTCCATAACCCATAGTCCGTAGTCCTGGCTGTGCATTTGGGATGAAATGCATAATTGATGCTACAACAATCTAACGATATACTGGCAAGCGGGGGGCCAACAAATTTATAGGGGAGGGGGGCTGGCAAAAGGCAGGCTTCGCAGACGGTTTGGCAGAGTGGAAGTGAAAATCAAGGCTTTAAATACACAGGTTTATTGTTCAGTGAAGCAGTACTATTGGCTGGGCTGTGAGTAGGTGGATTGAGAACAGGTGGGGATAATTGAAGGCAATTAGGCAATGCTGAGGCCATGACAGAATGAGTTGACTCATTTGCTACCACTGACGGAATAAAACGTCCAATGAATTTGGAAGCTATTGCCGTCAATGGATTTAATTGTGAAAAAGATTGTGTTTTTTTTTTTTTTTTTTTTTTTTTGTACACCCTGCTGCCAATGTGCTGAGCGGGAGCAAATCCACGCGCGTAAACTACTGTAGCAGTTTATATGTTCAGCCCAACCCCATCGTGACTGAAAAGGGGTGGATGACGAGAGTGTGTGCACAACGGCAGCTGGACGCGAAGCCCCCACGGTGGTGCGCTTGGAGCGGCCAACTCAGCTTGGTAGAGTCCGCTCCAGACTCTTCCCCCCTAAACTGAACTATCATCATTATGTGTTCTCATCTCAGTATTTATTGTAAACTTTAGCTTCCTGCATCTCAATATTTAGTAGAGAGACAACTTCATCCCCAGGAAGATGTCCACGTCGAACCTCAACTCCTCGCCACCCAGCCACAGCTACTTCTCGGCGGCCACCAACGGCCGGACGGAGGTGTCTGCGGAGGGACGTGTCCGTCTTTTGCTTTTCGCTGTGTGCGTAACCATAGCCGCTGCCACCTTTGTCGGTGGCGTTTATTCGCTCCTGTCCCTGCTGCAGATGAGGAGGAAAACATCCCTGAGTCTCATCGTGGCTTCCATGTCAGTGGACGACCTGCTCAGCGTAGTTCCGCTATCCCTCTTCATCCTCCTCCAGTGGGAGCGGGACGGAGGTTCCGCCACCTTGTGCACACTCGCCGGGCTCCTCTACGTTTTTCAGGGAGTTTCAAGCAACATGAAAGCCTGCCTGATCGCTGGCTACACTTTTTACGTGACCAAGAGGTTCGGGGTGCTGCGCTCGGTCCGACGACCCCTCCGTGTGATGTGGGCCATCGCCGGTGTGTGGGCGGTCAGCCTAGCTGTTAGCGTACTGCCCTTGTGCGGCTGGGGCAGCTTCGCACAGGCTCCCCTAGGCTGCTTCCCGGAGAGTGAAAGCTTTTACACCTTGCTGCTCTTCCTCTTGTATTCGCTGTGCTTTTGCGGATTGCTGTTCTTCTTCCTGCCGCTCACCTACCAGCTTCTGTGCTCCGGGGAGCCGCAGAGGAGCTTGCAGTGCGCGGGATATCTGGCCGACGTCCGATCGCTCTCCCGGGACAGCCTGGACAAAAGTTTCGGCGTCTACAACGAACTGAGCCCGGGTTCGTGCGAGACGACGTGCGAGATCAAGGAGGAGAAGGGGGCGTATGTGGGGTCGCCGGCGTCGTACTGCGGACCACAGTCGGCGACTGTGGAGGACACGCCGGTGGTTTTTGCGCAAAAACGCTTCTCCATGATCCTGGCGGTTGTCAGGGTTACATTGTGGATGCCAACGATGATGAGTAACAACACATGCACTACAGCTCTTATACTTAATGTGTTTCCACTAGTATTTTGAATGCCTATTAGCGTTGGTAATGTGCTTTTGTGAGCAAACCTCAAATGCTAGAAAAATGAAGTGAAATGCATTGAGATAGGAGCTTAATTTGTTCTTAGAATTAGTTTGCCATTTCCCCAATCTAGCCTGAAACCAAACACACATTTTTTAATAACGGGAATATAACATTGTACTTGATGATAAATACAGCATTTATACAGCTTTTGTCACTATTTTTGCTACCCCTTGCTTCAAGTCAATGGACACCGTGTTGCTTCTATTGTTATGTGGGACTTGGCCACCTGGGAGCAGTACAAGACACATAAACATTAAGTAACCCACAGTAAGAATTGTCTTTCTTCACAGAGGATAAATAACCAGAGGTGGGTAGTAGCCAAAAATTTTGCTTGGGTAGCGTTACTTCAAAATAATATTACTAAAGTTAATGTAAAAGTAGTGATCCAAAAAATGTACTCAATTACGAGTAAAAACGTATCCAGTGAAAATAATACTTAAGTAATGAGTAGCATCATGAGTAAATGCTTTTTTTTTTTTTTTTAAGTATTTTTTTAGCTTTAAAAAAAAAAAATTCTTATGAACTGTTGTTATAACGATACTGTACAATAACCCATTACATAACCACATTAAGCCAAAGGGGAAAAAAGAAAAAAAATCATTGAATTCCGGCGATAGAAAAAAAAGACAGAAATAAAGCATTATTCTCCAAAGAGCATGAAGGCCCTCTAGTGGAGAAAATAATTCCTGGTTTGAATAGTTCTTTGATTGTTAGTATTATGAAATTAATAGCATCATATCTCCAGTTTTCTGTGGTCAATTGGTGCCAAATAAAAACTGGGAGAGAAGTTTAAATCCGCACTTTCTAATCATGTTGAGGATAACGATCTATGTCAAATTCTTCATTTTTTGCGGTACTTTAAAGACGCCGCGTGATTGAACATGCTGGCGTGATCATAGAACGGCAAGCTTGTGTCTGATTGGTTTAATGGAATCATGTAATTATTTTTGCGATGTCTCATTGGTGACATTAGTCGAGCTTCTCTTTGCATCACTGGCAAAATAAATAATACATGTAATATGTAGAATAAATAGATAAAATGTAACGACTTGTGTAGCCCAAAGTAGCATAGTAAGAGAGAATTTCTTCACTACTCAAGTAAAAGTAAAAAGTATGACTTAAAACTAGTCTGTGAGTACATTTTTCTTAAGAAGTTACCCAGGTAAATGTAACAGAGTAAATGTAACGCGTTACTACCCACTTCTGTAAATAATATGTACTGAAGAGCACTGCTTCAGCATATAATCTGTGTACAGGTGTTGCGGTAAATTTGCCAAGGGCAAAGCGACAGTTGATCGTCATTTAGGAAGTAGAACACGAAATTATTGCAACAACTTACACTACAGTTCAAAGGTTTGTGGTAGTGGTTTCCGCATGAACCTATACACTTTTATTCATTAAAAAAGTTGCAAAATGAATAGTAAATATAGCCAAGACTTTGACAAGGTTAGAAATATATATAATAAATTTCTCTTGAAATTTAGCTTTCGACAAAGAATGCTCCTTTTGCATTAATTACAGCATTGCAAGCCTTCGGCATTCTAGTTGTCAATATGTAGAGGTAATGTAGAAAAGTCTCACCCCAAACCTCCAGAAGCCACTCCCATAAATTGGATAATCTTGATGGGCATTCCTTTTTCCCTACAGTCAAACTGCTCCACAACAGCTCAACTGGGTGAAGCTGTTATTATGATTTAAATAAAAATGATAATTTTTAACTGTGTCAATGCCTTGACTATATATTCTAATCATTTTCTAAGTCATTTGGTAAATAACAATGTGGCTTTTCATGGAAAAGTCTAGAAAATTTTCACGAACAACTTAAATATTAACATTTAGCTATGACCCATGTGTTTTATCTGGTTCTTGCAAAAGGAGCAAGAATAAACCCATTAAGTTCTAAGACATGGACATGGTGTATCAATTTTGGCATTTTACTTTCTATGAACTTTCAGAATAAAAGAGTGTGTTGGCCTTAATTTAGCTAAATCAAATCTCTAGATCCGACAGCAGTTCGTTTGCCACATTATGCACACAAAAGACAACTGGAATTGGTCAAATTGCATGTCGACGAGCCACAAATCCTTTGACCTAATGTCAATTCGACATAAATCAAAATTGAAGATTTAGATTAATAAAAAATTATGATATGACTTTCCTAAAGTCATATCAGCTTTTTATTTATACACAGAATAATGGAGCTCCTATTCTATAGCACATTTTGTCTTGATTCTGTGTGGGGCACATTGAAAAAAATTGGGAATTATTTTACCAAATACGGGTCTGCAGAAACACCCCCCCCCCCCCCCCCAACAACGAAAAAATTACAATTGATTTTAGGCTTGTTATCTGGTGGGAAATTTAGGATTTTTAAATCAATAGAATAACATCAAAACTACAACAATGTAGTCAAAGAATCAGTCTGATAAGAGACTCCATCCAGATTCCTCTGTGCCTTCACCCTCATGCAAGTTGAATTAGCGTCGCCTCGGCTTCATTCGTATTCATCTCTTTCTCCCTTTCATTCACAGACTCTGATGCTGGTGCGTCATGCCGCCAATGCACGAAGCTCGTCTCTTGAGACGCTTGGCTTCTTCCTCACGTTGCTGGCGCCTGCCATCACGCCACTCTTTGTGCTGTCCAAGCGCTGGATCCACATGCCGTGCGGCTGTTTCATTAATTGCAATCATGACCCAACACCAGATCCCTCAGGTAGCCAGAGAAATACTGTACAGTGATCCCTCGTTTTTCGCGGTCAATGGGGACCAGAACCTGCAGCGATGAGTGAAATACCACGAAGTAGCCCCCATTTGGGTGTGTGGGGGTGTTTGTGTGTGTATTAGGTGTGTGACAAAATATCGGAATGGTGATATATCGTGATACTTTGCATCCCAAAAGGTTATCGATATGCTCCTGTCAAGAATCGAGATATCATTTAAAAAGGTGTCAATTTAAAAAAAAAAAAATTTTTTAAAGCCTGCCATTGACGGTGCTCGACGCCCAATCCATTTAGACTGGGAACGTTCGTTCATTCAAAACCAGAGCATTCACAGTCATTCGGTCCGATTTTCGGGGCATTTACAGGTCATTTGCTGTTCATTTTAGGGCATTTACAGGTCATTTCCTGTTGAGTTTGAGTCACTGCCTATTCATTTGGGTGATTCCCAGGTCACTTCCTGTTCTGTAATGCAAAATAAACAGCAAGTGACCCATAAAATACCCCAAAATCAACAGGAAGTAACTGATAATCAACAGGTAAATGACCTTGAATGGCCCAAAATTACTCATTGCCTAGCATTGGCTGCCACTGATGGCCATAGACGTTCAATCCGTTTGAAGTGGGAGGGTGGGTTAGGGTTCCTCCCCAGTTCAAATGGATTGGACGTCTACTAGTGATAAACACATTCCAATTCACACCAAAACCTTGTTTTTCTGTTTATTAGTTTTTTGTAGAATATCCTAGAATGATTTCCTGACCAATGTATTGATAATCGTTATATCGCTATATCATCAGATCATTGTTATCGTGAGCTTTGTATCGCAAATCGTATCATGTTGTGAGGTACCAAGAGGTTCCCACTCCTAGTGTGTATACGTTCAGATTTTTCATTGGAAAGCGATACATATAAGACATGTTTTTCACATTTGATCCCCAAAGTAAATGGTTCTTAAGCACTTCAAATGTAATAATTATGATCAGTTTTAAACATGTTACTGTCCCACAGAATTATTTTTAAACAAGACTAACGTAAAAAATGCTTGTCTTTATTAAATGCTTAATTGAGTGAGTCCACTCAAATCAGCTCACGCTGCTCACTTACACACAATGAGTTGCCACAGCAAGTGTTTAACAAGCTAAACCACGATTGACTCATGCGGCGCTTTGAAGTTTCAGCTTCAAAGCATCTCTGGGAAGATCAAACCTTAACATCTGTCAATCATCGTTAACTTTAATAAGCAACTCCTGTGCACTGCCTGACCAAAAAAATCAGCAGGAGGGAGAGTGAGATTACGTGATTGGATCGGGACAGCTCATCTGTATTTATTTATTTTTAAATTGAAAAAAAAATCTGCACTGCAATGGACCGAGGGCGCGATGTTTGAAGCGCTAAGTAGCAAGGGATCACTGTACTGACAAATGACACAAATGTAACAATTATAAATGCAATGATTAGAATAATCCTGTATCCTTTTCTACAATTCCTTAGCAATGAAAAGAAGATTTGAGTTCAACCTTTCCCTCCAGAAAAGTTGTGGTGTGTTCAAGCTGTCACATGGTCCAATATCTCACAGCAACACGCAAGCTGAGAACCGAGCCTACCACAGCCTGTTCAACAGCGACTTCCCAACCAGTCGCCTGGATAAGCTTGAGCACGGTGGGCTCTGCAGCCTGGGCCCAAATTTTGCTGTCAGTGCTCGACTGCCGGTTGACAGCTCCTTTCATTCAGACCTCTTGTTAGAAGATGTTAGCAGTGGCGGAGAGGCACTGGCTGATTGTCCTCCGCTTTCCCACGAGCACCATGAAGGTCAAGAGGGCTTCCACGATTCTCCCTCCTACCCTTTTAATCCCCGGGAAAGGGAGCGCCATCTCACTGACACCTCGTCTGTTTTCGAGAGCTCTGAGAGGAGACTGTCGCATGAAGATGGCCGAAAAATTGAGCTAACAGATTGGGAGTGGTGCAGGAGCAAATCAGAGAGAACACCCAGACAGGTACACTGCTGCCCACACGCTCCATTTGCTATTCAGACACTGAACCACTTCATAAGCCAATTCGTAGCTGTTGTTTTGCAGTTTATGGCTGGTGTGAGTTGATTTTAAAGGCCAATGAAAAGAACCAATTAGATACTCAAGACTGTAAACTCTTGGCTTTTAATCACCCCTCGTGTTTACATTTGGTCGAAAGGGAAATTAAAACATTTTATGTCTGTGCATATTTGGTTAATTGTGATATGCTCCTGGTAAATATACCGTACACGCAGTTATTTACACAAACTGACAAATTACAGTGGTACCCTTAAAGTTGAAGAAGATGAGTTATTTAATGCTCCATTACCAAATACAGAGTGAATTAATTTGTCCACGGCACAGTTCACCACCATCATAAAACTTTTATTAGAATTAGTTTGTAATGTTTTTAAAGATCAATTCTGTTCCAATTGTCTGTCTGATACAGTACTACTGATACACTAAAATGTGCATCGTTAATTACCATTTTCATCTCACTGCATACCTTTTTTAAAAAAAATGATAGATGAAGAAGCTCTTCTCTTTTTACCTGTAATTCCCTCTCGAGTCGAAATCACGAACCAAGTTGTTTATCTTTTACGGGCTTTAATCACAAAACTTGTTTGACCTTGATTTGCCGTGAGAAGTGAACAACACAAATACAAATATACATGAAGTCAGATCATGTTCACACAACACAGATCAATATATAAATGAAGTCAAATTATATTCACACAAAAACATAAAACACAACATGACTACATAACTGCACTAACTAACAGAAACTAAGTCAAATAACACAAACAAATAACACAAACAAAATTTACCTCATTGGCCGCTTTTACTCCAGAGGAAATTAGCTCAGCTTCAATTCTTCGAGGCACTATGCACTTTAGATGTTTCCTTGTTGATCTTCATCAAAGGTACCAACAAGTTGTGTGTTCATCTAGTAGTGTTCATCATCTAATAACCCGAAGCAACGCTTAATAGTTACCCCGATAACTCGCGGCAGTGAACTTTAGTTCCCACCCCATATCAAAGAAATGAAATGCTTAACACTATATTATACGTTCAGAACAAAGAAATGATTATCTCTTTATTCTGCCTAGATGGCAGCTACAGTCACACCACATCACTTGTGATTTCATTCTAACCTATGTAACACTGGATGATCAAAAACATTGCAAGGAAATGTGGTTGCATTACTCGGCTTCAATCAAAGTGACTGTTTTAAGGATGGGTCTCCCCAAGTAGACTAGCTTTCCAATGCGTTTCCCATGTTTATCCAATGTTGAGTCACTGATCAGCAATCACAGCTTCCTTATGCACCCATCTTCCGCAGGGTCAACCTTTGTGACCTTGCCAGTTTCCACTCAGTTCTGCTTGCAGACAGCGGATTCGTGAGAAATTCACAGTGCTTCCTTCCATCCTTAAAGTGCGTACGACAGGATAAAAAAAGTCTTAAATAGCATTATTATGTAAATTAGAATATTTTGAGACGATTCGACTATATACAAAAATTTGGCAAAGCGCAGATGATGAGAAATTAGTCTTTTTATTTGCTGTTTAGCCACGCCTACCATTATAGGGCTCTAGCGTCCCCAACAGGAGGATGACGTTGGCAGGGTTACGGTTTCATCTGATTTCAGCCCATTGAGGGGAAATTATTTAGAACAAAGAAAATGCGACGAAGAGGGACGCAAAATGTAATTGTTTCAGTCCTTCTACGCCGATATTTTTACAGGATATTCTTTTTATCGAAGTATTTGTCCCCAATTGCTAAATAAATGATATGGTCATGACAAATAACAGTCTTGTGCTATATGGAATATACCAATTAAAAATGCATTTATTCAGTTCGACATGGCAAAATTACTTCATAATGGTCAAAACTGTCCACTTCTTGCACCTCCCAAACTATATTTTATGCCACCGGAGTTTTTGTCATTTCCCTGCCCCGTCGTAGGAGAGCTTAAACAAGCCAGGAGGCGTGACAGCTAGCTGACATGCTAACCCAAACCGAGTGATGTTTCAAAGTCTATTCTCGGCTTTCGAAAGCGAAAAATCACTGAAAACTACCCGGGACATGTCACACCTCGGCGAGGTTGTCGATTGTCTTCGCCAATCGGAAACCCGCCCGGCGGCGAGCAAGTTACAGCTCGTCCCCTGCTGCAGGCAGGAGAGCATGTTTGCCGGGGAGGCAGCTGAAGAATTAGCGCCGGACAAACTGGCCGACGTTAGAGGAGCGCGTAGCTGCCACAGGGTCAACACGAATATGGTGTAAATTAATGCTTAACTACACAGCGAAGACGTAAACAGTGAGAGAGCAGCTAACATGGCAGGATGTGTCTGAGGAGAGCTTTTCTACATGTCCGTCCATGATCAAACGTAAGTAAATACAGTGGGGCAAATAAGTATTTAGTCAACCACCAATTGTGCAAGCTCTCCTACTTAAAAAGCTGAGAGAGGCCTGCATTTGTCAACATGGGTAAACCTCAACCATGAGAGACAGAATGTGGAAAAAAAAAACTGAAAATCACATTGTTTATAAAGAATTTATTTCCAAATTAGAGTGGAAAATAATTATTTGGTCACCTAGAAACAAGCAAGATTTCTGGCTGTCAAAGAGGTCTAACTTCTTCTAACGAGCTCTCACGAGGTCTAATGAGGCTCCACTCGTTACCTATATTAATGGCACCTGTTTTAACTCATTATCGGCATAAAAGACACCTGTCCATAACATCAGTCAGTCACACTCAGAACTCCACTATGGCCAAGACCAACGAGCTGTCGAAGGACACCAGAGACAAAATTCTAGACCTGCACCAGTCTGGGAAGACTGAATCTGCAATAGGTAAAATGCTTGGTGTCAAGAAATCAACTGTGGGAGCAATTATTAGAAAATGGAAGACATACAAGACCACTGATAATCTCCCTCGATCTGGGGCTCCATGCAAGATCTCACCGCGTGGCGTCGAAATGATAACAAGAACGGTGAGCAAAAATCCCAGAACCACACAGGGGGACCTAGTGAATGACCTACAGAGAGCTGCGACCACAGTAACAAAGGCTACTATCAGTACCACAATGCACCGCCAGGGACTCAAATCCTGCACTGCCAGACATGTCCCCCTGCTGAAGCCAGCACACATCCAGGCCCGTCTGCGGTTCGCTAGAGAGCATTTGGATGGTCCAGAAGAGGACTGGGAGAATGTGTTATGGTCAGATGAAACCAAAATAGAACTTTTTAGTAGAAACACAGGTTCTCGTGTTTGGAGCAGAAAGAATACTGAATTGCATCCGAAGAACACCATACCCACTGTGAAGCATGGGGGTGGAAGCATGCTTTGGGGCTGTTTATCTGCAAAGGGACCAGGACGACTGATCTGTGTAAAGGAAAGAATGAATGGGGCCATGTATCGGGAGATTTTGAGTGAAATCTCCTTCCATCAGCAGGGGCATTGAAGATGAGATGTGGCTGGGTCTTTCAGCATGACAATGATCCCAAACACACAGCCAGGGCAACAAAGGAGTGGCTTCGTAAGAAGCATTTCAAGGTCCTGGAGTGGCCTAGCCAATCTCCATATCTCAAACCCATAGAAATATGTGGAGGGAGTTGAAAGTCCGTGGTGCCCAACGACAGCCCCAAAACATCACTGCTCTAGAGGAGATCTGCATGGAGGAATGGGCCAAAATACCAGCAACAGTGTGTGAAAAGCTTGTGAAGAGTTACAGAAAACTTTTGGCGTCCGTTATTGCCAACAAAGGGTACATAACAAAGTATTGAAATGAACTTTTGGTATTGACCAAATACTTATTTTCCACCATGATTTGCAAATAAATTCTTTAAAAATCAAACAATGTGATTTTCTGTTTTTTTTTTTCCACATTCTGTCTCTCATGGTTGAGGTTTACGCATGTTGACAATTACAGGCCTCTTTAATATTTTCAAGTGGGAGAACTTACACAATTAGTGGTTGACTAAATACTTATTTGCCCCACTGTAGTCCTTCATTTAAAGCAGCGGTCTCAAACCGACTCCACAAAGGGCCGCAGTGGGTCCTGGTTTTTGTTCCAACAGATCCAGCACAAACAGTTCAACCAATGAGGTTTCTACTAACATAAGCAGCACCTGATTGCAATCAACTGATTACACTTGTAAGAAACCAGATTGGTGAAAAGGTATTTGTCTCGTTTGGTTGGAATGAAATCCAGTACCCCCTGCGGCCCTTTGAGGACCGGTTTGAGACCACTGATTTAAAGAAAGTTTGTTGTGTTTACTTTGTAATTGCTGTATTCGCTGCCATTTTAATACAAAGTTGCCATTTCTGATAGAGTGGAAAATTTGACAGGACACCGGCTACACGAAGAGGGCAATAAGCCGAGTATAGCGCTCTCCCGGCGGGGGGATTTGCAACAAGCCGCCGGTTGTCGGCCGAGTGGCATTTTCGGTGGACAAGGATCATGTCAGCCACAAAATGCAAGCTACCTCCGTACTAAAACGTGTGCCATAATGCCAGTATTTCACATAATGCAAAACACGATGTTTACTTACTTCCTCGTAAATCCAATGGTCCCACAGCTGTCGCACACTTGTTTTGGCTGATCTCGGGGTGAACGGGAACTTTCTGAAACCCAAAAAGGCTCACACGCCTCTCCCTGGTGTAGCGACAAAAGCCTGCAGCCGCTTGGCTGGCGTGATGCGAAAAATAAATGAATTAATCCACAAAATCAGCTGAATCCGCAGTCCATCTACATGCTATACAGCGATGCTGTATTGTGAGTTGCTGACCCGGGTGACGTCACATTCGCATTTGTCCTAAATCCGAGCCGGAAGTAACTCATTTTCATGGCGCGGGATTCAAAAATTGAATATATAAAACGATCGCTTCTACACACATCCAAGCGGTCCATTTCATTCAGGAGCATAAAACATCACATGAAATATGAAATAAAGATGCTTTTTGGTGTCATACGCAGTTTAATGTATAATGGTCTGAAGCAGTCCATCCCTCAATACGAAAATAGAGGTGTTTCTTCCATGTAATCGTTTGGCAGGTCTGCCATTTGCTGAGGCTCTGGTGCAAGGGCGTCCAAACTTTTTGCAAAGGGGGCCAGATTTGGTGCGGTAAAAATGGTAGGGGCCGACCTTGGCTGACGTCCTTTACGTAGAACAATATATTTATGCAAATTTTACCAAGCCATTCAGTGTGTCACATTTGCTTTATTATTTTTGTAAATTGAATAATTTCAACAATCTTACAACTAGCCTTTGTGGCGTTCTCTTTCGACTCTCGGACTCTTGCAAAATACTGCTGCTGTGAAATTAAACTAGCTTCAAGTTGCTTCAATTTCTCGCTGCGAATCTTCCCTGTATTCTTGCCGTACATGTCAGCGTGTCTTGTTTGGTAATATCGGCTAACATTGAAATCTTTAAAAACAGTGACTGACTCTTTGCAAATGAGGCAGACACAGTTGTTGCGTATTTTAGTGAAGAAATAGTCCAATTTCCACCTATCCTCGAAGCGTTGGCCATCAGTCAACTTTCTTTTTTTTGTTGATTGTCACCATTTTAGAAAATGGAAGTAATGGGCCACATGGGGTAATGTTGCTTAGCCCTTCAATACCTGCAACATGAAGCAATTATCAGAGAATCCCAAAATTTGAAAAACAAGGTCCTAATGAAACCATTTTTTCAAATTTGTAAAAAGTCAAAATGAATATGTGTAATAAGCGCTCTAATATCTATAACTGATGCTAAATCATGTTTTTTCTCTCTCATAGAACCTGCAAATGCATGTGTTGACTTGCATCCATCGTTTTTTTGGGGGGTTTTTTTCCAAAAAGAAATGTCAAAATTCTAAATTAGTCTCAAAATCATGAAATTTTAGGTGTATCAAATGTGAAACATTTGGCAATAAAGGGTTAAAGTGCTGCTGCCTTTTAGTGGGTAAATGAGGAGCAGCATTTCGTGTGTAAGCTACTTCATTTGCTGGTTGCAGTACTGCTGACCAATTTATTAAGCCAGACGTTATTGATTTTATGACAGAAGCTGGGGGCCGGGTGAAATTTGACCACGGGCCGCATTTGGCCCCCGGGCCGGACTTTGGACATGTCTGCTCTGGTGGCTTTTATAACTCTCTGCACCTGACACATATGTGAATGTGCGATGAAACGGCATGACTACATCTCATGATCCAAAATCCAGTGGCTTGTAGCTCGTTGACTGTTATGCCCAGTCCTTGGTGTTGAACTTGGTGGTGACGATGCTGTATGAGCAGACTTCATAATATATTGACGGCTCACTTCCCCCAGACACTGTGCCACGCCTTCGGGTAGGGGGCCTGCCCACACCCAGCATCAAGAGCAGTTATTCTCTAACGCCGGATTTACTAGGTTGAAAAAGTACGAAAGCTGTACCACATACAAACAGGAATGATTGTCTCTGGAGTGATTTGTTGGAGGTTTAAAGGTAATTATCACCCCACCCAACATGTCCCATTTTTGCCACTGAAGCCTAAAAGTTTCATCTGACAAGTAGAATCGCTCTCTCTTTCTCACCACTCAGCACCTTCATCTAGGTATTTGGGAAGGCCTAAAAGCTTAATTTGGGTGGTTATGCCCACTAAAATGCAAATGTGATTGGCTTATTCCACCATCACTCTCCAAACCAACACGCATAGCTTGGCCTTCCATCAGATCCATGAAGTCCTAACCAATCAATGAGCCAGTTAAGCAGGTCTTGTTAGAGCTTGACAATTCTGATTGTCTGATTGACAATTCTGATTGACTGATTCTGATAATATGCGTTCAGGATAATAACTTTTTGATTGCTGATGTAAACTTAAAAAGAGACAGTTAAAAGGAAATATGTGGATTTATTTTTTAAATTAAATGGTAATTAGTAATGTTTTATATCCATTATTCATTTTACGTATAATCATTTTCTAATGGTCAATAATGTGTTTAGTCCATCTCTGAAAGTGTACAAGAGACTGAAAGTCCACACAAGTAGTACATAATACTATCTTGACAAAAGAAAATACTTGGTCAAGAAAAGAGGACTCATTCGGTCTACTTTATATGAAGTCATATGTACCAGTTCTTATAAAGCTGCTGCTTTGTCTACACCAATGCTTATCAGAATTTTCCAGCTAGCTTATAATACATTGTTTTCTCAACAGTGCAGCTGCCAACCAAGGTCTGTTTCAGGTCACTGTGTGGGGTGTTTTTGCTAGATGTGCCTCTTAACTGTCTCATCACGTCATCTCTTGATGTGAGTTGAACCTCTAGTAGGTTGGAACCTGCCGGGCAATTGAGCGAAATGTTATTAGCCATACAGTAGGTAGAAAATGTCAGCCTTTCACTCAAAGTCAAATATGCATTGCAGTCTGCTCCACGGAGTTGAGCTCACAGTTGCGCTCACAGATCTATTTGTTGACTGATGTGAAGCTGCAGATGTGGACTAATGCCCATATTAATTGATGTGAGTTTAACCTCTAGTGCAGGGATGGGTAAACCGGTCCTCGAGGGCCGCAGTGGGTCCTGGTCTTTGTTCCAACTGACCCGGCACAGATAGTTTAACCAATGAGGTTTCAGCAGAAATGAGAAGCATCTGACTGCAATTGACTGATTGCACTTGTAAAACAGCAGATTGGTGAAAAGGTGTCCTCTTAATGGGTTGCAACAAAAACCCGCACCCACTGCGGCCCTTTGTGGAATAGTTTGCCCACCCCTGCTCTAGTGAGTTGGAACTTGCCGGGCCATTGAGCCAGATGTTATTAGCCATCCTGCAGGTAGACAATGTCAGCTTGTCAGTCAAAGGCAAATATTAAATGCAGTCTGTTCCCCAGAGTAGAGCTCACAATTGGGCTGAGAACTATTTATTGACTGATTAGTGTTAAAGCCTCGGATGTGGACTGATGTCTATATTAATTGGAGTTATTCATTAGAGGGTAACATGTTTATCTCATTGTAGTTTGCTCTGTACACAATAGTACATCAACATTGTGAAAGAGGTCAAAAACGGAGCTCACTATTTCATCATTTTAGCTTTTAAGTTGCATTCCCAAACCCATTCAAATGAGATTAAGAGAAACAATGATTAAACGTTTAGAAAGGGTCGATCGAAAAGCTGCAGAGTTTTGTGCATTAAATGAGCAATCAAGGACAATTTTAATGATGCAAATACACACTGTATCACTCTTCCACTATAATGTCTAAAACATGGCTTGAAAATCACCAGAGGGTGTAAATTCCACATATATTGCATCCATTGTTGCTCACTTTCAGTTTTCATTATGATTTAGTGGAAGATGTTCTCTGCCTGCTTGTGTACATGTGACTGGTTAGCCCTAAATTCTCACTGTAAGGAATCCTGCTGTTATTGTGTTTGCTTCCATAGGCCTACTCCATTGATTGGTGTCAGTAAATGCCTGCTAAATAATTTTTCCTCTTCATGTTTCTATTCAAGTAGTGGCCTGTATTCTGTTATACGCAATATTCACAAATTGTCATCAGGAGCTTCATCCACTGGAATAAATAAAATGTCACACCTCGAATGGATGGTTCCTTTTGTATGTAACACCTCTTGGTGGCTGTGTCGAGTCTTCCGGTAACAATTTACAAAACAAACTTGGTTCTTTGAAGATTAATTGGGGAAAAAAACTATCAAGGAAAGCATCAGTCTGGTCATATAGTGTACTGCCTCCACCCTCTTGAAGTGTGAAGTGTTGTGGAAACTAGAAACTGGAATTTCTGGAGAAATTGCGTGGGAATACTTTCATGCCGGTTGGTAAACTCCCATGGATTTTGCTGCACTTCCGGTTGAATTTGAATTCACTTACCAATGACCTCAGGTGACTAACTGTTGATTTTGGTGCAGTTCCGTATCAATGCCTGTGTTTTTTGGGTCATTTTGGTGTAATAATTGGGGCACTTCCTGTTGTTCCTTGTTAGTAACAGTTGTTAGTACAGTAAATCTTCCATGCCACTGCCCTTGTTCTTTGCATATAGTCCCCAGGTATAGCAGGTATGAATCTTTTATAAGACTACCAGCAATTAGAAGAATCAAAGCTAGGGAGCCAAAATGCTTCTCTCTTCCACATGAATGAATGTTTATTTTTGTACCCTCTGAGCAAGATGATCTATGAAGACTGACAAATTGGCTGGACATTTTGCTGCTCTGCACAGCAGAATCGGTTGAACATCTACAGTGGGGCAAATAAGTATTTAGTCAACCACTAATTGTGCAAGTTCTCCCACTTGAAAATATTAGAGAGGCTTGTAAATGTCAACATGGGTAAACCTCAACCATGAGAGACAGAATGTGGAAAAAAAAAACAGAAAATTACATTGTTTGATTTTTAAAGAATTTTTTTTTTTTGCAAATCATGGTGAAAAAAATAAGTATTTGGTCTATACCAAAAGTTCCTCTCAATACTTTGTTATGTACCCTTTGTTGGCGATAACGGAGGCAAAACGTTTTCTGTAACTCTTCACAAGCTTTTCACACACTGTTGCTGGTATTTTGGCCCATTCTTCCATGCAGATCTCCTCTAGAGCAGAGATGTTTTGGGGTTGTCGTTGGGCAACACGGACTTTTAACTCCCTCCAAAGATTTTCTATGGGGTTGAGATTTGGAGACTGGCGAGACCACTCCAGGACCTTGAAATGCTTCTTACGAAGGCGCTCCTCTGTTGCCCTGGCTGTGTGTTTGGGATCATTGTCATGCTGAAAGACCCAGGCACGTCTCATCTTCAATGCCCTTGCTGATGGAAGGAGATTTTCACTCAAAATCTCTCGATACAGGGCCCCATTCATTCTTTCCTTTACACAGATCAGTCGTCCTGGTCCCTTTGCAGAAAAACAGTCCCAGAGCATGATGTTTCCACTCCCATGCTTCACAGTGGGTATGGTGTTCTTCTGATGCAATTCAGTACCCTTTCTCCTCCAAACACGAGAACCTGTGTTTCTACTAAAAAGTTCTATTTTGTTTTCATCTGACCATAACACATTCTCCCAGTCCTCTTCTGGATCATCCAAATGCTCTCTAGCGAACAGCAGACGGGTCTGCACGTGTACTGGCTTCAGCAAGGGGACACGTCTGGCAGTGTAGGATTTGAGTCCCTAGCGGCGCATTGTGTTACTGATAGTAGCCTTCGCTACTGTGGTCCCAGCTCTCTGTAGGTCATTCACTAGGTCCCCCCGTGTGGTTCTGGGATTTTTGCTCACCCTTCTTGTTATCATTTTGACGCCACGGGGTGAGATCTTGCATAGAGCCCCAGATCGAGGGAGATTATCAGTGGTCTTGTATGGCTTCCATTTTGTAATAATTGCTCACACAGTTGATTTCTGTACACCAAGCATTTTACCTTTTGTAGATTCAGTCTTCCCAGCTTGGTGCAGGTCTACAATTTTGTCTCTGGTGTCTTTCGACAGCTCTTTGGTCTTGGCCATAGTGGAGTTTGGAGTGTGACTGCCTGATGTTGTGGACAGGTGTCTTTTATACCGACAATGAGTTAAAACAGGTGCCGTTAATACAGGTAAGGAGTGGAGCCTCGTTAGACCTCGTCAGAAGAAGTTAGACCTCTTTGACAGCCTGAAATCTTGCTTGGTTTTAGGTGACCAAATACTTATTGTCCACTCTAATTTGAAAGTAAATTCTTTAAAAATCAAACAATGTGATTTTCTGTTTTTTTCCCACATTCTGTCTCTCATGGTTGAGGTTTACTGATATTGACAAGTACAGGCTTCTCTAATCTTTTCAAGTAGGAGAACTTGCACAATTGGTGGTTGACTAAATACTTATTTGCCCCACTGTATATTCTGTCTGCCAAAATGGAGTCATTTTAAACCAACATCAAATAATCCTACCATAACTAATAAATATGTCTGTGGCCTGTTCTGTACTGAATGCACCATTTTTTGTAGGGAAAAACAAACTAAAAAAAAAAAAAAAATACAGTATATAAAGTATTATTCCATATCATCATTAAAATGTGTTCAAACAAATAGAAAGACGCTTGACTAACATCTTACAACCCCAGCAACTTTTTGCATAAATACAGTATAGATGAAAAATTGCAACATTAACAAGTCTCCCATTCCCCATGGTGTATGGAAAGCAGCTTATTTATCCTGGCGTGCAAGCTGCTGAGACCCACAAAGCCGTACATCGTTTTCAAAGTTTGTGATTTATGGTGCGCCTGCCTGTGTTTTGTTGCTCATTAGCAGACTAGATGTCATTATCCATTGTGTCTGCAGCTCACTGTTTCCACTACTGACCTCCAGCCTTCACCAAGAAAAGCAAAATTAAAGCTTAAAGACATCTTTAGCCTCTCGGTGACTTCAGACACTGTCAGCAAGCGTGTTTGCCATGCCGTTCCCTGGGGTATAAGGGGGCCTTCATTGTGCTTTCACGTGGAGCAAAGTAAAACCATTTTACTGTCAGCCACAACATCCATTCATGTAAATAGATGATGTTTTATGGCCACAAGGTGTACAATAAAATGGCCATTCTTATTGAATGCAGCGGACCGCTAGCAAACTGAAATCGATACACTGCAAACATCAAACAATATGCCCACATCGATCTGGACAGACTCTAGAATGAGTTTCACAGGTAACAACAGTAAGGAAAAGCGTTTGAATCATTGTAAACTAAAGACTAATCTTTTAGAACTCAACTTTATGAAAGTAGTATTTTGGGCAAATGTAGAAAAAAAAAGTCAGAGAATTTGCTATTCAGAAAAAAAAAGTTGTGTTGCATGCACAGGGAATTGCCTTGGAGGCTAAGGTTTCAAGGAACCCCAGGTTGTCCCATAAAAACTGATGACTTGATAGCTTTATTTATTAACAGACTCAAGGTCCAGATTACAACAGCACAATACAAGGGAATAATTAAAATAAAAACAAAACAATAAGAATAAAAAGTGCACTACAATGATACAGCACTCTGTCTCCTAGTGACTCACTTTGAAAGGCACCTACTGCTTACAGAACCGAGACAAGCAGCCTGTAGAAAAGTGCAAAATGTTAGTCAGGACCAAGACAATCATATTTTTAGAACCGTTCTAGCGACTAATAACATTAAAATCTATAAAATATAATAACGTTTTCCTTGATTTAGAACAGTTATACTGTACATACTGTCATAGCATCACACTGAGAGCTGTTTATATTGTGGTTATCATATTTTGTTAAAGAGAGTTAAATGCATAGGCGGTGTTTGACTTTTGGGGCAGGGGGGAGGCACAACATGTTAATGACCCCGAAACGCAGTGTCAGCAAAAAAATTAACTTCCAAGAATATTAATAATAATAAGTTGACAATGAGTGTTTTTTGTTTCCCATTATTCATGAGGGAAATTCTAAATCAGGCTGCTTAGGCAATACTTTTTGCCAAGATTGTCATCCATTGAATATGGCACGCCCGCCAGTGTTGTGCCTATGTAGTTACCCCAGTCAAACATTGTATCCCCTGGGCAGAGTCATATGGAGGTAGATTTGTGTCTTTATTATTCAATTTTTAAAAAAAGTTGCTTCAATCAAAATATATATTCTCAATCCAAAAAAAATCGCTTCAATCAAAAAAAAAAAAAAAAGTGTTTGAATGCAAAAATAAATTTGAAACTAAAAAAAAAAAATGCATGTGAAATCTATTTTTCCTTGATTGAATTTTTTGGGGGGGATTGGCGTTTTTGTCTTTATGATTCAATCAAAAAATAAGTTGCTTCAAAAACTATCTATTTTCAAAAAGAAAAATCACTTCAATCAAAAAAAGAAAAATTTCAATAATAGAAAACATTTTTGAATGCGAAACAAATATTTGAGATTGAGAAATTTGCATTTGAACACTTAATTTTTAATTGAAAAAGTTTTCTTTGATTGAAGCAATCCTTTTTGTGTTTGGGCCATTTATGGGTAGGACATTTGTGTCTAAATCATTCAATCCCCCAAAAAAGTTGCTTCAATCAAAATTAATTAAAAAAAAAAAAAAAAAGTATTTTCAATAAAAGAAATCATTTGAAAAATAAAATTGCCCTCCCTAATTTTATTTTAATTATATGCAAAGCAAATGACTGTCTAAGGTGCTAATCACATGATCTGTTCGAAAAGTAAATTTGATCCATTATAATTTTTTTTTTTTTTTTTTTCATTTCATTAATTTTTGTTGCAGTTTTATTGCTTTACAACTTTTATATCTATAGACCCCAATCACGTGACGTCACAACTCCGCCCCCCTGACTGGTGCCACCATATTGTCCGTCAGCTCATCGTGTTTACATATTACCGCTACATACATTCCTCCTATTATTGCGGGTTTTTCTGCTTGTCCAAGGAATCACCGCCGAGTAAACGAACCCAAAAACCTTCCTGACAATGGTTAACATTGATTAATCAAAATGATGAAGGCATGTGTGGCGGTTGGTTGCAGTAACAGAGATGATAAACGGTCATTTTAGTAGTTGCTGTGTGCCCATTGTTAAAAGGGCAAATCTCAAAAGCAGCATGGTTTGTTTTATCTCGATCCATGATGCGTTTGTGTCGACAGTCGTTAGACAGCGGCAAAAACATCAATATGATGCCAACACGATCGCAGACATCATCAGACGGAGACTACGAAGCTCGTCGCCACGGTCGCGCAGCAAGAAGGTGAGCGCAACAACAGGTGTTGTGCCGAAAGATAGCCGCCCTGCGTGAAATGTCCCCCCTGACGGTAGCGCCCACACGGAAACGACTTTCTTTTACCGTGAATATGTATTATTTTACTCTGCTTGAACTAATAAATGTCATACCTGTGTGATTGTCATTGGGATGTGGTCATGAAAACCTGTAGAGTAATGCGTCCATGAAAACATTTGATGTTTTCACGTCAATAAAGCGTTATAAATAAGCGCTCCCGTCAGGGGGGACATTTCACGCGGGGCAGCTATTTTTCGGCACACACCGGCCCGTTGTCGATCAAGATTCATTTTACAATCCGACAACGGTGACGCTCAGCTGACCAAATGTCGGTTTATATTCGGGCCGGTCCCGATTTTGGGTACCCGACTCCTCATCGTGACATAAACTGAAGTATGATTGGAAATTTTGTGGTCTCAGGACGAGCTCTGACGCATGGGACAGGACCGGACGGGAGAAAACATCGGTTTGGGCATTAAATATGGATCTGGCAACTGGATTGACCGAAGCTTTCCCAAATAACGGCTTTTATGCAACTCATCCAATGAGTTTACAGCGTCTGACAGCACCGGGGCTTCCATAATTTGCAAGTGAATCCACCTTTAGAAACTACGATCAATGACAAAACGGACACACAATGACGGACAATATGGCCGCACAATACAGCGATCACGTGATTGTGTGACGTTGGTGATTGGGGTCTATAGGAAAGTCAATTTCATGCAATGACACTTTTCGGCCACGAGGGCCCCCCCCCCCTTAAAATCCGCTTATGGTTAAATGATGTGTCTGCTGTATTAATACACTTGGATGTGATTCCATCATTTGGCACCACAGTGACTTACATTCATTTATTGGAGATGCAACATAACCTTCATCCAAGGCTGCTCCCTCAAACGCAATCATTCATTATTTGATTTTTAGTGTCTCTCGCCTAAATACATTTATGCCTTCACAACACGCTCACTTCCATCTAGGGGCTCATCACGCTGCTGGCCTCTAAAGCATAATTTGATTTACTTGACAATGTGCTCTCAGCATTCAAGTCTCACTCCCTCCCTCTTTCCCCACTCATTCACAGTAATGCACAGACACTGACAAGGTAATGGAGCCAAGCATTGACATCCTTTTTTTTTTTTGTGTCTTTAACGGACACCATCTCCACAATCATTACAGCAAAGGCTTTAAATGTAAATAATGTTGAGATCTTGATGATACTTGCAACACTTCCACCCACAGTGTCCTTTGCAAACAAAATAAATGCAGCTCAATTATTTAGAGATAAAACTGCGACAATGTTGCTTCAGTCTGCACTGCAATTACACAATCAAATCATTGGAGATGAAATAAAGAAGATGGAGGCCATTTCTGTGTCGTTTGAAAGCAGTTTGGGTTTATTACATAAGTGTAGTTCAGTAATTACTAGTAATTTTCATTATGAGAGCAATTTCGCATAAATCCTTTTATATTTCTACTACGTAAATTCAGGTCTTGGGTATTATTCGATTTTATCTATAATTAGTTGCTCAGCTTATCATGAGATTTACCGACTAATCAATTAAGTAACAATATAATATAACAATATAAATAAAGGGCCACAGTGGGTGCAGGTTTCCATTCTAAACTATCAAGAGAAAACCTTTTCACCAATCTGCGCAAGCGCAATCAGTTGAACGCAGTCAGGTGCTTCTTGTTTCAGCAGAAACCTAATGGTTTAAACCAGCGGTCTCAAACCGACTCCACAAAGGGCCGCAGTGGGTCCTGGTTTTTGTTCCAACAGATCCAGCACAAACAGTTCAACCAATGAGGTTTCTACTAACATAAGCAGCACCTGATTGCAATCAACTGATTACACTTGTAAGAAACCAGATTGGTGAAAAGGTATTTGTCTCGTTTGGTTGGAATGAAATCCAGTACCCCCTGCGGCCCTTTGAGGACCGGTTTGAGACCTGTGGTTTAAACTGTCTTTGTTGGATCAGATGGAACAAAGACCAGGATCCACTATGGCCCTTGAGGACTGGTTTGCCCACCCCTGCCCTAACGGTTAAACCCCATATCACAAAAGAAAGACGAAACTACAACAACTTTTATTTGTTCATATACAGGCTGCATTGGATGATAAACTGCACGTTCCAAAACCCAGCATATAAAAGCAATATGTTTCTTACTCAGTCAATGTATTTATGAAGAGTACCCCAAAGTGGTACTGTACGAAAATGAAATAATTTAAAATTGACTCCTTTCTCAATGTAGAGGTCATCAGCTGGTCTGTCCATCCCGCTGTGCGCCTTCCAGGGAACTGTGTCTCTGCAAGCCCCCACTGGGAAGACACTCTCTTTGTCCACCTATGAGGTCAGCAGCGATGGACTGAAAATCTCCCCCAACAATGCCAAAAAGGTAGACATAGTACAACTTTCCATTTCATTTTATCTTGAATTAGTTTCCATCTCCTATGACAAGTGAACCGTGAACCTAATGAGAACAATTCTCATTAGGTTCACGGTTGAGGCTTGAGCTATCCTAGCTAATTAGGTTTTCTTGGAGTGCTCATCAGCTGGGGAACCGTTCATGCTCACATTTACACTTATGCACAATACAAAAGCTTCAATTAATCTAACATTCATGTGAAGTGGAACGTAGCCAAAGTGTCCAGACCAGAAAAAAAATCCATGCAAGCACTGAGAAATCAGACAAACTCAACAAAGCAAGGTTGGTACCAAGACCCAAGAAGTGTAAAAGCAGATGTGGGAAAAGTTGGTCGAACATTCTGTTCAACTTTTATCTTATGTTGTTGTTAACAGATCATTTAATGAGGTATTAAAAAAAATCCCATTTTAGTCACTCGTTTAAATTCTACTCATTTTTTTTGCCTTACAGTAATATAAAGAATACAACACCTAGCTGCATTTAACAAATTGCTAATCGATGCCTCAAAGAAGAACTTTTTATAATAATTTTGAGAGAGAGTGAAATTAATTACGGTAAATGTGTTCCAAATCAACAAGCTCGCGGCCTCAAACAACAGAGGATTACAGCAAAAGTGGTATGAAAACAACTTGCACCGTGTTATACGACAACAACATGTAACTGTGAAAACCTGTAGCACCTCACAAGGGAGATGCAGCAGCAAACACCAACCGTGATGACTATGGGCACACCACAGGTGCAGGGCAGGAAGGTATGATTGCCATGTTTAGTGAGTGAATATTATAATTAATATGATCAATAACGTGGCGCCTTTAAGGTGCCATAAAATTGACTTGATCTAGAATGCTTTGTTAAAAAATAAAGAAGAAAGGTGGGGGGGTTCTGTTACATTTCTGCCTTGAAAATTATATGTCTGTAAGTATTTTACATCTATCTGCGTAGTTGGCTGGGATAGGCTCCAGCACCTCCGCGACCCTCGTGAGGAAAAGCGGCATGGAAAATGAATGAATGAATGAATGTGTTTAAGGGAAAAAGCTCTATGAACAAAATTTGTTAATAATTCCTGCTGTATGCAAGCTACCTATATACAGTAGCTTGTAGCTCAAGTGTGGCGTCTACATGGTATTTGTATATCGGAGTGTATTGATGCATGTTTCTTTGTTACAGTTTCACAAATTAAAACGAATTACTTCATAAAACAAGAAATGACCAAGCTCTTTGTTTTATTGGAGGACATTCAATGTTAGCTAGCTGTCAGGCAGTGCACAAGGAAACACACTGTTTCGGGCAGTACACTTATATATTATTGTATTTTTTAAGAGCTAAAAATTAACAAAATTATTCAGAAATACAATAGCATTTCCAAAAGAAACAAAACTATACACGTTTTATCCTCTGCAACACACCCAGAAAAAAGAAGAGGAAATACAGTACTGTGACAAGTTTGGAAGATTTGTTCAAATATGTTTTTTTTCGGTATCGGATAGGAACTCTTTATCGGCAGATTCTCGGGTGCGAAAACATGCAATCCGGACATTCTTATTTTAAATAATATAAAGTTGGCCAGTCTGAGGCATGAAATTCCCAGGCAGAAAATTATTCCTACTCCGGCACTGAGACAAGCATAGAAATAATAGAAGGATGAACGTTAGTGAGGTGTATTCTTCTACAGTATGTTAATCTCCTTTTGGCTTACAGGTGGAGGTGTATCGTTCCAAATCGGTGGGCCACGAGCCCATGGCAGATGACAAAGTGCCCGGAGGCCAGACAGGTGAAGTAAACATAAGTGGCGTCAATATGGGACTGGATATCGGAATGGGCATCGGAGCCGGGGTTGGGGACACCAACGTAAAGATCCACCTAGAGGTCCTGGAGATCTGTGACAATGAGGAGGCCATGGACAGTGTCTCTATTGTGTCCAATATCAGCCAGTCGTCCACCCACGCCCGCTCGCCGTCACTGCGTTACTCCCGTAGGGAAAATCGCTTCGTTTCCTGCGACTTAGGCGAAACGGCCTCCTACTCCTTGCTTATCCCCACCACTGGCAATCCGGAGACTGAGGCAATCAACATCACAATACCCGACACGGTCGAGGCTCATCGGCAGAACAGTCGGAGACAGACACAGGGGAGTTCGGGATATCAGGAGGAAATCCAGCTGCTCAACGAAGCCTACAGAAAACAATCTGGAGACACGGATGACTGAAATTCTCCACAGACCCTTGGCTAAGAAAGACCTCTGCCAAGGTCAAAATGTAATCAACCTTGTTTGTCTTTTTGTTGTCTTAAGTGGATGAAAGGCTGACTTCACTTGGGGCTAGTCACCAATTACTGTGGACATACAATATACCAATTTTCTATTGCTAGATGAGAATTTGGATGTAAATTAACATTTACATTTTGAGCTTTGCTTTTGGGCTAAATGACATGGATTAATTTATCAATCTTAGATGAGCTAGAGATGAACAAAAACTCTAAAATGCCTAAACCCTCCACATGAAGAAGTTCTTCTCACCCAGAGAGATCCGTTCCACACAGCGAGAAGGGAATTGGTTTGTTTTTGCTTAGTCCTGCTGTCTGACATACAAGCACACAAACAGCAATCAATACAAAACCTACTGCCAGTTTTATTGCGCTTTGCGGGGGCAAAGATAGTGGAGTTTTGATGAAGGAAAACTGAGCTATCACTCGATGCAAGCTGAGGTAAATGGATTTGGGCATGTTTAAGGGTGACTATGTGGTCACATGTCTAATGCCACCAAAAACCGAGCCGCTAGGGGACAGGTCATATGACCCATGTGTCTGACTCATCCCTGTGTGTGTATTTTTGTGTGTTTCATTACAAAAAGTCGCCTCGCCTACGATCGTGCAAAGCTGATGATAGTAATGGATTTTGATCTGCTGCCACGTTTTGTTTTAATTATGCTGTTTCTATTTGCCTTCACATCTATTATGTATAACTTGTTCAGTGTTTTGTTTATCAAATGAAAAACTGCAAAGTGAAATGGCAAGAGGTGCTAAGGAAGAGGTGAAAACCTCTGGAAACTGGAAGACTTCGAGGGACTGTTGCAGTAGAAAATTAGACTGACTGCACCGTGCGCAGTGTGTTTTGTACTACACACAGGAATGTACAGTACCGCAATCACAGGAGCAATTTGAGGCTCCCTTTCTATCAAATCAGTGAGCCATACCTGGGGACTGCTTGCATCCATGCATAAATCCACAATCTGTATTTCCAAAGTCATATGCATTTCAACATTTTGAACAGTTTGAATTCTCATCAGCTGGTGGGCCTCTATCAGAGCCAAATATGCCTCAGTTTCCCCCAATAATAAAAATACCATTACCTCTATGCGTGTAACAGTAAAATATTAATTCCAGACCAATTTAAAAATACTTTGTATGTGCTTTGTAGTTGGTCTTGTATACATAGTCTTTTGGGCAGTGACATGCAAGCTCAATCATCCTATGGCGAGTGCAGCTCATATGATGCAACATGTTATTCCCTCTGAAGAACATTTTTGTTAAAAGATTCAGTGAGAGGAAATCGCCTCCGACTGGCATACATGCGTGAGAGTTGTAGGAGAACCGCAGCAGTTGGAATGGAGGTAAACGATAAATTAAACTATTGCAACAAAGGGTTTAAATAGAGCAGCAGAGGTATTATGACTCAGTTATCTGCTCAAGTCTCACATTTGATTAATCGCTGTGTCAAATCATTCTATAAATGTTTGGCTTTTTGTCAGTGGAAATTCAGGGTTTGCACATATGCTGCACAATTCTCAAATATTTTATTCATTTGTGTTTACCACCTGGATCAGAGCACAACAAAAGTCACAACTGGGATTCCTTATTTGAAGAAAAAGAGATAAAACAGAAATTAAAGTACTTACTGTAGGCTTGCATTTGTTGCTGTGAGGTGATTATTCCGCAACAGTCCTCTACAGATGTGTTTTTTTGTTCTTGCTTTATTATTGCATACAGAGAACCTATAATTTTCTTTTACAGTTTAAAACAGTTCTTTGGATTTTTTTTTTCTTGAACCTGTCCAGTTCAGCTGTTTGACACGGAGAATGGAAGTCTAAGTGTCTGGATTAGAGTTGTCCTGATCCAATATTTGGATCGGATCGACCGCCGATATGTGCAAAAAAATGGGCATCGGTATCAGATCGGCTGACACGGAAAAATTCCGATCCAGATCCCCGATCCAGTTTTTTTTTTTTAAGTATCCGGTCCGGGTTTTTCAGCGCACCGATTTACATAATCCATTCCAGTTTTTGCTTTGGTTTCCCTAAAATCCGGTCCGCATTTTATGACACACCTTCATTTTTTAAAAGCCTTGGTACAGTTGTTCAAGAGCAGAGAACTGATGCGGAGTTAATAGTTCATTTTCCATGGAGGTTGTTCGTGCGTTTTGCTTTTTTAAGACAGTTTACAATATTATTTGCATGTTTTACTGACTGAATATGCCATTTCTGTTTGTTATTTATAATGTTTTGTGTTTATCACTGAATAAACAGGTCAGTTTCTTGTTACCAACCATTGTGTTATTCAAATTCACCTAATTCAGGTGGCCAGTTGTTATCAAGAGTACTAAAACCCTTTTCAACATGAGTCTGACAACTAAGTAAGTAGGCTAAATAACTTTAAACTTTAATACTGTACATGCTCGGATAGGCCGGTATCGGTATCGGCCAGTATCAGTATCGGATCAGAAGTGCAAAAACCTGGATCGGGACATCCCTAGTCCGGATGGTCTGAACAGTTTTAATGTTTCACATTGTGAGTATGACATACTCCCATTGTGATCACTCAACATACCTTGTTTATTATGACAAAGCAGCGAACAGGAAGGGGCTATGGGGGAACAGAAGAAAAGAAAAGAAACACAAGGAAAGAAAGAAAAGTTCTTTGGAATCTTAATAAAACAGATCTAACAATCTTCATTACAAGTCTATAAAAGATTTTGAAAAGAAAATACACCATCTATACCTAGCTAAACCTTCATTGCCAAATGTATGACATTTGATACATTTATAATTTCATGATTTTGATACTCTAATTCAGAATTTTGAAATTTATTTCTAAAAAATGATGGATGAAAGTCAACACATGCATCTGCAGGATCCATGTGGGGAAAACACAGTATTTAGCAAGAGTTAGAGCTATTAGAGCACTTAATTTTGGCAAAATAGACATCTCATTCAATAGTTACTCAAATATTTGATTTCACATAGTTGTCCATTTTATAAAATCAGTTGAAACACTTTATATCTGCCCTTGGTAACAATATATAATTTGTTTGAGTGCAATGTGCTGTGCAAGTACAGCTAGAACAATCATAAAATATAGAAAAGGTGAATAAGGTACTGGTACCTGTATGTAAGTACCTGTAATAACATACACTGGCCTTGTTCTTTTTTGTCGTACCCAAGGTCTTTTACGTCACAGCAATAGCCGCACAGCATGGAAAGAAATCTGTTTTAATTGTTAGGTGCCTATTGCTCATATGTTTTATGTAAGAAGAAGACACAAAATACCTTGAAAGAACAAACTTAATTTGTTGACTGTCAAGCGCCCGTAAAATATATCCTTGGTTTTATCTGTTACTCCCAATTCGCCGATCAGCAGGAGAAAATGTGAAGGACTGCAGCTGAATCAGAGAGAAGGGGATGAGTGGGAGAGAACTAAGAAGAGAGAGCTTTTCAAATTGTGAGGACTGTGAGGGATGAAGAAAGCGGGATATTTTCCATTGCTCACTGCTGATGATTCCTTTGCACACCCTGTTTTGGTAGCCTTGGGGCAACCAATGGTGCATACAAATGATCCACTGGCCCAGTGAATCATAAAAACCTCAGGTGAAAGAGGTGTTTTTACGACATAAATATTTAGCAACATGTTTTTAAAAATTTAAGGGATTGGACAAAATACACACTGTATACAAATTAGAGATAGAATCTGTAAAATTAAAAGATTATGGTGGCATTTAAAGAGAAAGTGATGCTGTGCGCTGTCTAAACCAATATTATTCAACCTTTTTGGAGCCAAAACATATTTTTTGCCTTAAAGAACCACACCACCAGCAAAGAATGTTAAAAATGAATTTCTATGCGGTTGAAGATGGAAGGATGGATGGACGGACGGACGGACGGACGGACGGACAGACGGATGGAAAGATTTTTAGTCACTCGCTTTGACACCTGGGCCTGTTGTATTAGGAGAGTTGTTGTCATTGCATGCCCAGTGAAAATGAATCCTGCTATTTCCAGATCTTCTTTAGTCTATTGTTAATTCCGATTCAAAGATAGCTTTTGCTGTTTTGTCACGTACCAGAGACTTGGCGAGGGAACAATCTTTGCTTTCTTTTGAACGCCACTCATACATAAGACATTTATCTGTGTCCGAATATTGTCTATGGTGTCCAGTTCTGTGTGAGAGTCTTTTCTTTTCAAACCTTTTCCATGGATGTCACTGTTGTAGTTTTGCTAGCAGCTAGTAACTAGCCAAATGCCACTGTCAACTGCATCTGAATGAGCACAAAGTAATTAGATACCTGTTGCCACTTAGGCTGCGTTCAGACTGCAGTCATATCTGACTCCAGTTGGATTCCTCCTCAAATCAGATTTTTAGGGCTGACTGTTCACACAATTTTTAGCAAGTGTCCAAATCAGATCTGGCCCACATTATTGACACACCTGACAGGTTGCTGTAGCAACGAAGGTGTCATCCAACATATAGTGATGTCAAGGATAGTCAAAACCCATCTGAGGTGTTCAGACTGAGAAGCATCTGATAGGAAACTACCTCTCCTATGTGGTTTCAATTTGTCTTGCAAAAACCAGATTTTGACTGCCAGTCTGAACAAGGCCTTACTGATATGACAGCGTATTAGGCTATATGATTACTGACCTTTGGGCAACACAGACACTCAGCAACATCACATACACTGCTGGCCAAAATTATTGGCACCCCTGCAATTCTGTCAGATAATGCTCAATTTCTCCCAGAAAATGATTGCGATTACAAATGCTTTGCTAGTAATATCTTCAATTATTTTGCTTGAAATGGAAAAAACACAAAAGAGAAGGAAAGAAAAACATAAATCATTATCATTTTAAACAAAACTCCAAAAATGGGCCAGAAAAAAGTATTGGCACCTTGGAAAAATAATGTGTTGCTTCTCTAATTTGTGTAATTAACAGAACCTTTTACTTACCTGTGGCACATAACAGGTGGTGGCGGTAACTAAACCACACGTGCAGCCAGTTAAAATGGATTAAAGTTGACTCAACCTCTGTCCTGTGTCCTTGTGTTTACCAAATTAAGCATGGAGAAAAGAAAGAAGACCAAAGAACTGTCTGAGGACTTGAGAAGCAAAATTATGCGGAAGCATGGGCAATCTCAAGGCTACAAGTTCATCTCTAAAGACCTGAATGTTCCTGTGTCTACCATGCGCAGTGTCATCAATAAGTGTAAAGCCCATGGCACTGTGGCTAACCTCCCTAGATTTGGACCGAAAAGAAAAATTGACGAGAGATTTCAACGAAAGATTGTGCGAACTTCGACTCACATCCAAACTAGTTCAAGCTGTCCTGCAGTTTCAAGGGTACAACGGTGTCAACCCGTACTATCCGTCGGCGTCTGAATAAAAAGGGAATCTATGGTAGGATACCGAGGAAGACCCCACTTCTGACCCAGAAATATAAAAAAGCCAGGCTGGAGTTTGCCAAAACTTACCTGGGAAAGCCAAAAACGTTTTGGACGAATGTTCTCTGGTCAGATGAGACAAAAGTAGAGCTTTTTGGGAAAAGGCATCAACATAAAGTTTACAGGAAAAAAACGAGGCCTCCAAAGTAAAGAACACGGTCCCCAACGTCAAACATGGCGGAGGTTCCCTTATGTTTTGGGGTTGCTTAGCTTCCTCTGGCACTGGGCTGCTTGACCGTGTGCATGGCATTATGAAGTCTGAAGACTACCAACAAATTTTGCAGTGTAATGTTGGGCCCAGTGTGAGAAAGCTGGGTCTCCCTCAGAGGTCATGGGTCTTCCAGCAGGACAAAGACCCAAAACACACTTCAAAAGCACTAGAAAATGGTTTGAGAGAAAGTACTGGAGACTTCTAAAGTGGCTAGCAATCAGTCCAGACCTGAATCCCATAGAACACCTGTGGAGAAATCTAAAAATGGCAGTTTGGAGAAGGCACCCTTCAAATCTCAGAGTCCTGGAGAAGTTGGCCAAAGAAGAATCGTCTAAAATTCCAACAGAGCATTGGAAGAAACTTACTGATGGATACCGGAAGCGGTTGTTCGCAGATATTTTTAAAGGTCGTGCTACCAAGTATTAGACTGAGGGTGCCAATACTTTTGTCCGGCCCATTTTTGGAGTTTTGTGTAAAATGATAAATTTTTTTTTATCATTCTCTTTTGTGTTTTTTCATTGCAAGCAAAATAAATGAAGATATTACCTCCAAAGCATTTGTAATTGTAACATTTTCTGGGAGAAGTTGAGCATTATCTGACAGAATTGCAGGGGTGCCAATACTTTTGGCCAGCGCTGTATATGGATTCATTTCCAAAAAACATTTTCATTAAGGTAAGTTTTCACACCACACCAGACACTATGACTTGACACTGTAGTGTGCAGCGGCACAGTGTTTTTAAAAAATGGTCTAAACCTACCTTGGGCAAGCTTTCATAAACATTTGAATGACCCTGAAAGACGGGGAAGCTGACGATCTCAGGCTCCGCCTGGTCCACAAATGAAGTAATGAAGTCTGAGTAGAGTAGTAGGTGTGTGTGAGCGTGCATATGCGTGCATGTGCATTTGTACATGGAACATTGGAAAGTGATAATGATATGTCAAGACAGTGAGTGGGAAGTGGAAGATGGGGTAGATGTAAAGTGGTGAAAAGGGAATTATGTGAGACTTCCTCACACCGTATTGCACTCCTTATGTTCTCACACATGAGCTTATGTCACTATTCTATGATACGAAGTGTCCACTTTGCATAAAGAGATAAAATGTGACAGCTGCATGATTTTAATTGGTCATATTCCAGACAAATTAAACTAAGAGAGGCTTAGAAAGTGTCTGATCAAGGAAAGCTAAAAATACATAGATAAATAAATAGATAAATAAATAAAGAAGAATAATCAATTAATTTCAATAATAATAATAATAATAATAATAATCTTTAAAATGACTGTTGGGAATGTCGAGTCTTTACCCGTAGGTTGAGTAAAGTGTTGAATACCTTTTGGTCACTTGGGGGTTTAGTTATACTGATATGGTTCTCTTTTGGTTTTGCTCTGTTCCAGCATAACAGGCCTGACATCATTGTTTCAATTTCAGGGGATACTCTCTGCTGAGTGCTGGCCTAGTGTACACCACAGTATTAGGTTATATAAACAGGGGGACACTTGGCTGAATAGAGAGTACTCTATAGAGTCTACCCACGTACCACGTGTTCGCGTAGGGTTCCGCCCACTTGTCCGTCAAAACATAGTGTTAACCTATTACGGCTACGTACATTTCTCCTATTTACGGCGTGTTTTTCTGCTCCTTAACATTAATAATCAAAATGGTGAAGGCGTGTGTGGCTGTTGGTTGCACTAACAGAGAAGATGGAAGGAGAGACTTGAAATTTTACCGTATTCCGAGGGATCCAAATAGAAGAGCGAAATGGACGGCTGCAATTCGACGTGAAAATTGGACACCAAAAAATCACCACAGACTATGTAGTAGTCATTTTATATCCGGTAAGATGCATTTAATATATATTTAAAGGGTTTTGGCCTGACAACCACAATTAAGATCATTGCTAGGCTAATCGCCGACAACATACGACGTAGTACGACATAGTTTCAAATTCAAGATGTTTGTGACTTCCCTTTCTTCCACCATCGTTATTTTTTGAATAATATTTAGCTGGTACCAAGTAAAAGAAACTGGCCTCGTCTACGGGGCTGACAAATAACCACAATTAAGATCATTGCTAGGCTAATCGCCGACAACATACGACGTAGTACGACATAGTTTCAAATTCAAGATGTTTGTGACTTCCCTTTCTTCCACCATCGTTATTTTTTGAATAATATTTAGCTGGTACCAAGTGAGGGAAACTGGCCTCGTCTACGGGGCTGACAAATAACCACAATTAAGATCATTGCTAGGCTAATCGCCGACAACATACACGTATGTATGTAGTGCGTGCTATCGCTAAACCATATAAACATTAAAAGCCTTAACTCCATTGACAAACGACATGAAATACATTAGACTTGACAGTGGATGTTAGCAATAACAAAAGAAAATTTCGTAACTCACCTTTCCAAGCACAAGATAGATTCCTGCCAAACGAGGACCTGTTTCACCCAACCAGCAACGAAGTATTTATAAGCGTCCAAGCTCTTGAAGTTTTTCGTGAGAATAGGCTGATTTTGTGTGGACAAGATCATTTTAAATATCAGCGTAGCAGATGTCAGGCAGACAGGGCGAAGACAGTGGGTCGAAAAACATCGATTTGGGCATCAAATATGGATCTGGCGACTGTATAGAACGAAGCTTTTCCTCATAACGCCTTTTATGCAACAGATCCAGTGAGTTTGCGGCATCAGAAAGAACCGGGTCTTCCATGAAATGCATTTTAAATTGCGCCATCAATTGAAAACAATGCAAATACAGAGTCAAAATGACGGACAAGTGGGCGGAACCCTACAGCGAACACGTGGTGCGTGGGTAGACTCTATAAGCCATCAAACTAGATCTTTTTCATTTAGCCGCAACCTTTAAGGCTGAGACAAAAGGTCATTTCCGAATCCCGATGCATCACTGACTTGTGACTTGGGAGCTGACTTTGTACTGGCAACATAGTCTGGGTACTATTTTTTATAAAAACATCAGCTTGAGCCATGAGGTCAAACGAACACTAAAAAAAATGCATTTCCAGGGTCTTGCAGCATCAGGATTATTATTTATTTATTTATTTATTTATTGATATTATTATTATTTTACAGAAAATGTAAATGGCATCCTTTTTCAGTCTCTCTCTCTCTCTCTCTCTCTCTCTCTCTCTCTCTCTCTCTCTCTCTCTCTCTCTCTCTCTCTCTCTCTCTCTCTCTCTCACTCCCCATCGACCCACAGGTCTTCCAACCTCCTCCCCGTCTGTGAAACGCCCTCCTAGACCACCTCAGAGCCCCGCAGACAAAAAAAAGACTAAAAACGTACCTTTTTCAAAAAGCTTACCTAGGCTAATTTTATCTCTTATTTTATCTGATTTTAGCTGTGTTTCTAATTTTGCTTTTACTCTTTTATTCTTAGTCTTTTTTCTTTTTTATACGGTAATGTGCACTTTTGAGATTTGTTTTTCAAATGTAAAGTGCGTTATAAATAAAATGCATTATTATTATTATTATTATTATTGAACGCGTACACCAATCACAGTTCTCGACGTAATTTTTAAACAGCAACGGCCGGTGACGTCATACGTGTGCGACACTGTGAATGGATGGAAACAAGCAGGTGAAAATCTCTTGATAGCTCGTTCTTTGTATTACTTTGAAATAACATATTACAAAATAGGTACCCTTTTAACCAAAATCAATGCTAGTAGGCTTGCGTTCCAAATTTAAGTCTCTGCTCCTACCGTTGAACCTCTTTAGCGCTAAGCTAATGCTACTGCTGTATGCTAACGCTTGTGTTGACAAGTTCTATACCTTTGTGCCAACCCCAACTGTTTTTTACGCGGCGGTATGAGTTATAAGTCCGGAGGTGGAGGTGGTTGGCGAGGCAGAAGAGGGGGTAGTAGTAGAGGCTATCGTGATGGCAGCAGAGAAAGAGCCGACCACCGTGGAGGTGGTTGTAGTGGCGACTTCGACCATGACAACAGCGGAGGTCGCCATCCATCACATTTGAAGGGCCGTGAGATTGGCTTGTGGTACGCAAGATATGGAGCCGTGAAGAAAAAACAGGCAGACCGGAGATCGGTATGTTTACACTCATTCAACAAGATGTGTGAGTGGGAACTGTTTGTTAGGACTATTTATAACCATATTTTGTGCGAATTACGTGCAGAACTAAGATATTGCACGGCTTTTACAAACATGTACAGTAAGTATCAATGCTTCATTTTTGCATGCATGTTTATAGCGGGCAGTTGTCCAGATGGATGAGACCAGAGAGCAGCACATTATGAAACTCCTCGACTCAGTGTCCAATGACCAGCCTGGTCTAAATAGACCACCGCCCAGTAAAAGTAGTCACTGGTGGGAACTTGATTTATTTTTTTTGTAATAGACATATCAACAGCACCAAATCAGAATCCAGGAAAGTTTGTTGATGACAGTCATGGCTCTGGCTTATATGCTTTGTGCAGCTACTTTGATGGAGACATGACAGAAGAGGAAAAACAGAAGATCAAATTCAAGGAAGAAGAGGACATTGGCGCAGCCAACAAGAAACGGTAATCACCCAGCAAGGAGCGATCATTTGCTCAACACTTTTACCTCCGGAGGTCATAACTAGGTGCGCGTGAAAGTAATGGCACAGAAAACACGTTAGACAAAGTAGCATCCATTATCCATGTTTTAACAATTGGATACAGTCGATTGACATTTCGGAGCTTAGGTAGGGTGTGGCTTTAGCCAGGTCAGCAGACATGCCTACAACTTCTGAAAAATGACCGATCAGCATTATTTTTCCCCAATTTTGAAGATTTGTTCTTAACATTTTTTTTTAATTAATTCAGATTTGACAGGCTTCTAAACAACACTGTCTTTTGCTTGTCAAATTGTTTATTGATGATGACTTCCATTTTGCAGGCCCTTTAAAGATGAGATCCCTGACACTTGGGATGATGCTGATGATGATGATGACAATGATGGTAATGATGATGTGGAGCAGCAGCAAATGGACAAAAATGAAGCAAAAGAAAAACCAAGGCAGAAAGACCGATGTCTAGAGTTCTTACTGCAAGAAATAACCAGAGATGTCTTGCTGGATGAGTCTTTGAAGAAAGATCTGCAGACTAAGATATCATACCCAAAGTACAGGGAAATGCTGGTATGTGGTGTTTCTCTCATTGCTTTGCAATATTTACTAATATGTCTTTGCCTTTTTCCTCAGATGTTCAGAGAGAAGTTGCCATCCTATGGAAAGAAAGAGGTTAATTCCTAATTTTGAATAAGAATAGCTACGCTGTATTTACCTGCATCTTACATTTAACAACATTTTGCCGCCTAGGAACTAGTTCAGTTGATCAACTCCAACCAAGTGCTGGTGGTGAGCGGCGAAACGGGCTGTGGAAAAACCACCCAGGTGACCCAATTCATCTTGGATGACCACATCAGCCGTGGCATGGGCTCAATGTGTCGTGTCGTTTGCACCCAGCCTCGTCGCATCAGCGCCATCTCGGTGTGACACCCTGAGGTTTATCTTATGTCATCACATGGCTCGATTTCCTGTCTTATCTGCCCATTTGCATCTCACACAGGTGGCAGAACGTGTGGCTGCCGAGAGGGCAGAAAAAGTTGGCAGCCGAAATTCATGTGGTTATCAAATTCGCTTGCAGAGGTAAGTGCATAAATGACTTAGTCTCAGTCTTTATTAAATGTGACCCATTACCAGTATAACTCAATTTAAAAGTCTCAGTCTTTATTAAATGTGACCCATTACCAGTATAACTCAATTTAAAAATTGGGGAAAATGCAAGAAAATGAATTGCTCGTGTATAACTATTGCAGATTATATTTGGTGGGAAGTTGCTAAAATTTGGCCCAAATGGTTTATGTATACCCATATTAAGACCGAAGAATAGCCTTGGAACTTGGTGACAATTTAACATGCAAATTATAGTCTCATTTTCTTTTAACTACATGGCGCACCAGACTATATGCCGCGCCGACCACTAGATGGTATTTGGATGTTGCAGGTCTCCACATAGTATTATGGGACATTTACACAGACACATACAGCTCATTAGCCGATAAAAAGAAATCCATAAGTAACCACAGTAACAAAGGCTACTATCAGTAACACAATGCGCCACCAGGGACTCAAATCCTGCACTGCCAGAAATGTCCCCCTGCTGAAGAAAGTACACGTCCAGGCCCGTCTGCGGTTCGCTAGAGAGCATTTGGATGATCCAGAAGAGGACTGTGAGAATGTGTTATGGTCAGATGAAACCAAAATAGAACTTTGGTAGAAACACAGGTTCTCGTGTTTGGAGGAGAAATAATACTGAATTGCATCTGAAGAACACCATACCCACTGTGAAGCATAGGGTTGGAAACATCATGCTTTGGGGCTGTTTTTCTGCAGAGGGACCAGGACGACTGATCTGTGTAATGAATGGGGCCATGTATCAAGAGATTTTCATCAGCAAGGGCATTGAAGACAGCATGACAATGATCCCAAACACACAGCCAGGGCAACAAAGGAGTGGCTTCGTAAGAAGCATTTCAACGTCCTGGAGTGGCCTAGCCAATCTCCAGATCTCAACCCCATAGAAAATCTGTGGAGGGAGTTGAAAGTCCGTGTTGCCCAACGACAGCCCCAAAACATCACTGCTCTAGAGGAGATCTGCATGGAAGAATGGGCCAAAATACCATCAACAGTGTGTGAAAAGCTTGTGAAGAGTTACAGAAAATGTGAATTTCTGGGGGGTTTTCCACATTCTGTCTCTCAGGGTTGAGGTTTACCCATGTTGACAATTCCAGGCCTCTCTAATATTTTTAAGTGGGAGAACTTGCACAATTAGTGGTTGACTAAATACTTATTTGCTCCATTGTATATGTATATACGTGTTCATCTTCTGCCGTTCAGCATAGGCCTGAAACCTCAGAGGCAATTGATTACAAAACTGTCTGGTTTTGGATACCGACTTAAGAGTGGGGCCACAGTCGGTCACCTCTTCTACATGGTTGACATCAAGCTGTACACTAGGAGCGAGTGAGACATTGACTCACTGATCCACACCACCAGGATCTACAGTGGGGACATTTGAATGTCATTCAGACTGGAAAATGTGACCGAATGGTGACAAAGAGAGGGAAGGTAGTCCAGACAGAGAGGGTTGCAGAGACTCTCATTGTATGGCTCTTGTGGAATCATACTTTAAAATATGTTTGGTGTTTTGGCTCTCTCGGTCAAAAAGGTTCCCGACCCCTGCTATAGATATTTTTATTTAAGTGGTGTCCCCAATGACCGCATGAGTACCTGACAGGCCTGCTCTAAAAATACCTGCAGCTCACCAGTGATGGAGCAAAAGGACTTTCAAAGAATAAAATCATTTGACAATGTGAATGCTGATACAAATTCATAGAAATAGGGTGTTGCATATTCATATTCATCTTTCCTAATTACCGTAAATTTCAGACTATAAGCCGATACTTTTCCTCCCGCTTGCAAACCTGCGTGTGGCTAATTTTGGATTTTTACAGGCTAATAAGCTGTATGTCTTCTGGTGTAAATAGCCCTTAACAAAATATTATAGTCAAGTGTGGCTTATTTATCAACAAATACAGTTTTCTTGGAAAATATTGTGGGTGCACCTTACAGTCAGGTGTGCCTTATAGTCTCAAATTTATGACACGCTGAGTAGTCATTATCATTGTATTGAATTGATATAAAAATGTTTTAGATCTGACAGCTGTTTTTTTTTTTTTTTTAATGGTGGAAAATCCAAAACTCATGTTTTTTTCCTCTATCACATTTTTTTTCTTCCCCATTTTAAAAAAAAAAAAAAGCGGAATTCATAAAGTTTTACTCCAAATAGCAACAAATCAATAATTCAAAACATGTCTCTGTCTGACATAGTCATGTTTTAGATTTCATTAATTTGTGCAAACGTCACTAATGCTGTGACTGTATATTGTAATTAGATAAGTGAACAAAATGAAAGCTCCCTAAATCGGAGTTGTTTGAGGCTGTACGTGATATGGAGAATGAATGATAGAGGAGATCAAGGTAACACAGATGGCAATGGATAATGGGCAACGGATAATGAACACCGCCTGTCAGAAAATGGGAAAATAATGACCTCCTATCTGAGACGTTATGATCCTTTTCAAAGAACATATTTTCTGAAAAATTCCAAATTTTATTTACCATTCTGTCATCTCTAAGGGCCCCCTTTGTCTTTCCCCAGCCAGTTACCAAGGAAACAAGGTTCCATCCTGTACTGTACAACGGGCATTATCCTTCAGTGGCTTCGCTCAGACCCGTGAGTGTCCCTCGTTGCTTCATTTCTTTTTCGGCTACGTCAGCTGGCTCTTCTTCCTGCTCGGCTACATTAATTTGTGTCTGTTGTCAGTGCCGGATAAATTAGTATGGACACCCCATATTCTTAGGCAGAGAATACACGCACAAACACGGTTGAGTCATCCGCTTGCTCATTCTATCATCACGAGTATCCTTGGTACAAAGCAACGGTGCCACCCTTATTTATTTTATTAGTGCTCATTTTTAATTTGTCACAACTTGACCTATGTGAGTCATTCTAGGACTAAGAGCAGTCTAATAAAATGCTTGAGCTATTTTGCCTCATGTTTACACAGCAGTGGACCGGAAGGTTAGTACAGCACATTTCTACTTGTAGTATGATTCATAAATATTTTCTGTCGAAAGAACCCAATGTTTTATTTACAGATGAGCGTTTATGGTACCAAACGCAGTTGGGATCAATTTATCCCAGTTATAAGCATTGTGAATCGCTGAGCTAATGTTGTACATCATGCTGAATGCAAGTATTTCAATAACAAGGGATACATATTTCAAAACCTGACGAATCAGATTAATATTTTACCTTCCATGTTTTTCTGAATAGTCAAACGTTGACCATTTTAATACCTACAGGCAACTTTTTGTCGTGCGGTTCAAATCAATTTAAAGAGGACAGTAGGGGAAAAACAACTGCAACTGAAACAGACAGAATTCCTACATATAAAACGAGTTGGTGACATTTAAATACCCCTTAAAGCTAGAGGTGTTAAAAATTTCCGATTCTTAGATTATTCGCGATTCGGCCGTGGAAGATTCGAGAACGATTCACAAACATCCAAATTCCGATTATTGAAATATGCCAAGTAAAGCGGAAGTACAACACACTCAGCGCGCCGCGCGGTCTTCAGGACGGAACGGAGCGGGAGTAGCAAAACATCATGCTTCTCATTACCCGGCCCCTCGGGTAATGCCAACGCTCAACTCACGGCTCTAGCTCAACTCATGCCACGAGATAAAAAAACACAACAACATACCTGACTGCTGCCGAAAAGCTGCTACATGTACAGCTACATAATGTTACGGTAGATATCATTTATATAGGACTAGATGCAATATAGACTCGGTAGCGGTAGCAGCACATCTGCAAAAAGCTAGATGTGGGCGTTAGAAACGGCCGCCATCTTAAAGCAGTAAACTTCCCTGCAAGGCTGTTGTAGCGAACCTTCCAAGCAAACCTAATTAACTTTTTATCTAAAATACTCCTAAATCGGTAAAATATTAACTTGAATCTATCTTTAAAATAGTTTTAAAACTTTCACATGTCAAAAGTAGACAAAAGGGAAATTATGGAATAACGGGAGCAACTTTACAACTTTAACGGTTGATTCATAACATTAAATTAATTGAATGTAGTTTAAAGCTGCTGATACAGAATGGGGACTGGAGTTTTTTTATTTAATGTTATTTTTGTATATTTGTTTACTGCTATATGTTAACTTGATACTGAAATAGTAGTTTGGTTTAGCCTGAGAGTATTTTTGAACAATTTTGGAACTAATGTACAAAACTTAAAAAAAAAAAAAAAATAAATAAAAAATAAAAAAAGGAGGGGGGTGCATCAATAATCGTTTTATAATCGAATCGGAGCCTCTGAATCGTAATCGTAATCGAATCGTTAGGTGCCCAAAGATTCCCAGCTCTACTTAAAGCAGGGGTCCCCAAACTGTTCCACATCGGGCCGCAGTGAGTGCAGGATTTCTTTCCAACAAAACAGGACAACACTTTTGCACAAATCTGGTGTCTTTTTAGGAGTTAGATTTTTTTTTTCAGGTCGGTCTTGAAATTTGCCTTGGAATTGGCAATAAATTCTATTCCAAGCGGTCTTAAAAAAAACCTAAAGTTAACTAGGTTAAACTTGCAAGAACTGTGTATGACTCTTTTACTGCCACTGGGTAGCACAATTTCATTGTTGTGATCAATTTATCCTTCGATTTCCTGCTAGAAACGCATAGACTATTTAGCGAGCCAACAGCTGTAAAACACATGAAGGAATTTAGCCAATTAGACCATAGCCATGAAATCAATATGAAGAACACGAAAAAATGCCTGAATCTTGCACCTTTCTGTCCTTATCAGGAGATTATCAAGTATCAGCCACTTGGTTCTGGATGAGATCCATGAGAGGAGCCTGCACTCTGATGTGTTGCTCACTATTGTCAAGGATCTGCTTGATGTGCGACATGACCTCAAGGTCATCCTGATGAGTGCTACGCTCAATGCTGAGAAATTCTCCAAGTACTTTGGTATTTGCTTCTTAAATTGCAAGAGTCATATTTCAGCACTTATGATTTGACTGGAGGAATTGATTGCTCTTCTTCTGTGACACATCCTCTAGACAATTGCCCCATGATCCACATCCCAGGCCTGACCTTTCCAGTGGAGGAGTTCCTTTTAGAGGATGTTGTAGAGATGACAAGGTATAATTTTGAACTTAAATATAAATGTAGCAGTTAGGTTGAAAACCCTGTCTTTTTTTTCCCCCCCACAAGGTATCGTCCCAAGAACCCAGACCGTCGTCCTGCCTGGAAAAGAGGCTTCTGGCAAGGACGCCACTCCAGACCTGAAAAGGAAAATAAGGAAGCCGAATACAAGGAGAGCTGGCCTTGTTACGCTCGCACACTCAAGGCTAGGTGCATTAAAGAGAAGCTTTTGATAGCTAAATTAACTAATTGGTTCTTACTGACGGTGCTGGACGTCCAATCCATTTTGACTGACTTTTTTTTTTTGGTTTAAAATCAGTGAATATGTCATTATGTGTCATCATTAACATTTTCAGATGGCAGGATTTACTTAAACTGTAAAACAGCTTGATAACAAAGCCAGGTGATTCACTTGTCTTCTAGTGGTTTGTTAAACGGACCTCAGATTCATTTTCTGTAGCGCTCATCCTCATAATGGGTGCTCTGCAGCTTTTATCAGCTGACCACATATTGTGTATACAAAGAACAATTCACACCCGTCCTTAGACTCATGGGTAATTTAAAAGGTTCAGTTGAATCTAAGTACATGGCGCATTTCTCAAATATGGGAAGAATTGTTTTAAGTAGAAACCACATGAACCTCTGTATTGAGGTAACCATGCAAACCTCTTGTTCAATGTGCTAGCTTTGTCAAAACAATTAATAATAATACGACATGATTTTCACATTTTATCCCCCAGATACTCAGAGAGCACCATTGCTTCTCTCGAGATGCTGGATAGTGACGACAAGATTGATTTGGAACTCATCTTGGTGCTTATCCGACATATTGTGCTTAACGAAGAGGTGAGTTTGCCTCAATATAATTTTACTGGGCACAGGCACAATACAAAAAATCCAAACTGAGTGTCATTATTCTTGCAAAATGTATGTCTGGAGGTACAACAGATGGAAGGAACAGCAGGTTTAGCATCCATGCACTCAGTGACATAAGATCAAAGGAAATGACACGGCTCCTGGGCAGCAGATCAGTGTTAATGAGCATTTGAACAGATGCTTTCCTGTTGCATGTTCGTTCTATCTCTGGCTCAATGTTATATTGTCCTTGGTTACTGTCATGAATAATATCAATGTGTGGCCAAGATTTTAGTTCCTTTCTTTCTTTTTTTTAATGTTTGGCCTAAAATCAATGGCAGAGTCCTGGGAACAAGCCTGGCTTTCGATATGGACAAGATAGATGGCAAGTCAGTTTGTTCTGCTCTGGTCCAATATTGACCAATAATCACAGCATGCGAGAAGGGACTTTGTGATGCGTCATAAGGGGAGCGAAGGCAAATCTTTCTTTACACTCCCCGGAGTAATGGAAATTGTTGTGCGTTCTCATATTTTTTCCAGTATACCTGACAAAGAAGCTGCTGTTGGGTTATAACTGTAGGACTCAAAGGCATTTTTTTTTATCAGCATCCTGGTATTGTACAAACCTAATGTGTTCAAAACGTGAAAGAACACCAAACTTTGCACATACTCTATGATCTGCTGTCAGATCGAGTCAAAGGCAGCCCCATCTCTGCGATTCTTTCAAATGGCCTTTTAGCGTTTTTTTTTTTTTTTAAAAACAAGTACTTTACTCGATAACACACCATTTTTCACACAAAAATGGCTGTAATCCTGACTGAATGACATGATTGTGAACTATAAAATATACAACCTGCAGCGTGAGTCACATTCTGTTTACGTCACATCCGTGCATTTGTGATTGGCTCTTTCAGATTTCGTCTGTGCTTGTCAGCCCCACCTCTAGCATCGATTTTGAAATCCAGCCCAAACTGCAGCAGACCAGACTGACTTATACATGGTGAAAGTCGGGATGGCTTGTCAGGCTTGCTAGGAACATGGCAAAAATAGTAATAGCGCGATAACATTGCCATCAATTGACAATTGGGGGTGGATTATGTGAAAGGCAGGATAATAAAGCTGAGGTGAAGTTTTTTCCGTTGCTAAAAAATGTTAGTAAATTGTCAATAACTCTTTAGTGAATGGGTTAGTATGTGTCCTTGTGGAGTTGCCAATTGTGAAAGATGTGAGACGGGGCAGTGGGTTTGGGAGATCATTCTTGGGAAATGATTAGAATTACAGTTAGTGATTGAAAAAGTAAAAAATGAAAAGGTCAAATCCATCATGTGCACATTATCAAAAGAAAGAGGAGGTGTGCCAAGTCAAAGATGAGTCTGACACACAGCTTTTTAAACTTGGACTGCCGATGGTCAATCGGATGGAAAGCAAGTTGAAAACACAAGTGATTGATGCAAAGAGACAGATTAATTAGCTCTTTTCATGAGAAGCCCTTGTGTCTGTCAGTCATGCCGACGTTTAGCCAGCCGAGCAGACAATTCATTGTGATGTATTTCACACTACTGAAGACAAAAGCAACGAGCATAACGTAATCATGAATGAAAGAAGCGACCAACTGTGATCTGTGATTGCGTAATTTAAGACGAAGTCCTCAGGGATTAGAAAACCGGAGACATGCAGATTTTTGTAGATGCTTTGGTGAAAATTTGAAGTCATGATCAGGCAAATTAGTGTACTAAGAGTTCCTCTAAAAGTTAACAGAAGCCTGCAGAGCAGGGGTTGAGAACCTATGTCTTGCAAGCCATATCTGGCTCTTTTGATGAGTGCATCTGGCACTCTGCCAACCTGTAATGTTAAAGGTCGTTTTTCATCAGTGACAGCCTGGTGTGAAAGGGTGCGGGGAAACCCATTCATTGTGTAAGTGGGAAGGTGAATTCTCGGCCACGGTCATTTTGGAAGGAGCGGAAAGTCTTGAGTGAATTTTTGTTGAGGGGCGGGGCCCAAAATAGAAAATGTTCTATTTTCACAGCGCTGACGCTAACAATGCATCCAATAGCAGAGGGGCAGGCAGGCTGTTTCAGCGGACGGATGCACGCAAATCACGCCCTCCGAAACCTTGATAAATGCACTTTTTTAAAGTTTCGCGAGCTCTGGGACACTTGAAAAATGACTCTCACACTTCTCCTTGCTAAACTAAACAGAGTTACCCCTAGAATTTTTTGAAGCTTTGGTGGTGGTGGGCAGTATCGGAGTCGGATAGCATGCCGTGACGAAATTATTTCAAACAATTTCTTTTTTTTTACCAACAACTATTTTTTCCAAGAAGAACCATAAGCAAGCTCTATTTTCAAAGTTTGCAAACTGCTTGCACTTGATTTTGTTCGATTTTTTTAAAAAACAAATTGAGGGCTGTTTGGCAATGGAAATCAGCAAAAGGTGGTCCATTTATAGTTGATTTGAGGCATGCTGCCAAATGGTGCCGCAGCAGTAGGTTCCTCAGGTCTTTCTTCACCTACACATGAATAAAAAAAGAGATCTAGACACACAAGCATCTCAACTTACATTGTCCAGTTCTGTACATTGTACAGTTGACCTCATGTTAATTGCAGAGAAAACTCTCACTGTTGAAATGTGCAGTTATCGCAATAGCCGACAGTTGGTTCAAGCAAGGGTACAGCCCTCCCCACATATCAGTCTGTAATGTCATCTTTGACATCATTCTGACCTGTTCTATATTCTGAAACACATTCAATGGATTGCCCATAATGACAACACCTTTTCAATCCCATGTTTTCTCAAATTACAGTACTCAATACAATTAAATCGAAACTGAAGTGCCTTTGTGGGAGTTAATTTTGTGATTGTTTTAAAGTTAATCCATAGTGCAAACTGATTTAAAACAAAAATAATGATTTGTTTCAATGAGATGAAAAATACTTATTTCAATGCTAATTTGCCATCTGTTTTGTAATTTTTTTGGGGTTAGGAATATGCCAAATTACAATAAATGGACATTTCAACTCCATAACTTAAGTCAAAACAGTACAATTATGATTAATAAAAATAAAAGTTATAATTCTTAATACTCACCTTGATTTGTGTGGTACAGCCAAGGCTTGAACTTTTGAAAATGTTATCTCAATATTAAAATACAATGCTTTCCATAACCATTTGGTTATTTCGTCTCCTCGGAATAAATACCTTCTGAACTGAAGGGCACCTCGGAATGTGACTGTCTTCATCACCACAACAATAATAGTCTTTTTGTTACCCGACCCTTCTCCCCAGGAACTTTTCTCTTTCCAAAATACTCATCCATTTCCATTGATTGTATTCAGTGACCCTCGTACTAGATTGCTCTCATGGATTTTAAAATATGTTGGATGTTCTCTCGGTCTCTCTCGGTCAAGAAGGTTCCCGACCCCCTACTGAAGAGTTGTGACTACTACTAATAATTTGCTGCCTTTTGAATTCAGCAATACTGATGGCAAATCAAAGTTTTCCCTGTCTGCTCTTTCTGAAATGATAGATTGGTTATTTTTAACCAATTTAATATAATTCAGAGTGAATTTCCTTTCCTCTTATCAAGCAGATGCTTTGTTGATGTTGATGAAAAATCATCAATCACAAAATAGTCCAATTTAAGGTGCATTCTAAGTCCTAACACACTGTTTGAATGAGTTTGACAGGAAGTGTCAAATTGCACTCAATATGGAGCAGGGAGTTTATAAGTGTTTGTGTAAAACAAGGGTTACCTTACTTTTGGCAGACAACTCCTAAGTGATTCACCATCTTTTGTCTAGCAGGAAGGAGCCATTTTAGTTTTTTTGCCTGGCTGGGACAACATCAGCAGCCTCAATGACTTGTTGATGGCACAGCAAATGTTCAGATCAGGTAAACACACACACATATTTTCACAGTAATACATGTCTTGTGAATTCCCTTTGATAACCTCTTAAAGTTCTAAAAACTATCAGATACTATCATGGCAACCACAAATACTGTACTTAAGTGGTCTGTGCTGGCTTTGGTGCCAAAGTGTCGTGTGCACGTGAATTGGATGAATAAATACAAACAATAGATACTTATGTAAACTGTTTATTGCTGCAACGATTAATCGATTAACCTGAGTAATTCGATTAGAAAAAAGCTTTGAATCAAATTTAGCAGCTTCAATGATTCGTTTAATTACAATGACGTTGTAATGTTGTGTTTTTAAAGTGTTGCATTTATTTATTTGGGTGGATACACTGCCCTTTAGTGGCAACAATGAATAGGCCATAACTTGTCTAACATAGCTGAATCCAGCTGCTCCCTGTTAAGACCAACAAGGTATGTTTTTGTTTGCATTTGTTATTTAGTTTATCACTTTTATGTGGGATTATTTGTTTGAACGATTAGCAGCATTTAAGAGTGTTTAAGCTAGTGGAATTTTACAATGCAAGTTAGCCAATTGTTCTTTAGTTGTACTTAAATTCTTATTGGTTTTTTTTTATATCGTTTGAGGCTAAACTCAGCTATTTTAATTCTATTTTTAAATACAAATATTGCTTTTGTGAAATGAATGCAAATTCTGCATTGTTTGAAGAAACACTTAGGAATTTTATTTTGTATTCACATTTAATGCTCTTTTGAATGTGTTGGCAAGCCAAAATAAATATTATTGCAAGCATAAACACTTAATTTGTTTTACATATCCGAAAATTTATTCTGCAACGCATTAAATGTTCGTAACCCGACTACTCAATTATTCGAACTAACTAATGGATAGATTAATCAATTACCTAAATAATCAATAGCTGCAGCCGTGAAACTTAAATAATTAAAAAAAAAACTTCACTGTAACTACACTGTATCTATAGTAATTCAAAGGGAACAGTTACAGCATTCAGTGACTCATACCGTTAATTAGAATCCTTTATTATTTTGGTTCTGTACCAATCTGTCAGTATGTCTTTTCATAAAATGGAGGTGTTATTAATGTTTGGGACTGCTGTGCTTTGCTTAAAAATGATCATTTACATCATCAATTAATCACCTTTCACTTTGGTTTTAATAAATTATGAAAATCTAGTATTTTAACCCATATTGAGATATCAGCATAAAATGTCTTCCTCGATGCTAATAAATTGCTTAGATTTTAGCTAAGGGTGTAACGGTACATGTGATCGTATTGAACCGTTACCGGTACGTGGTGCTCGGTTCGGAACCTGAAGTAATATAACCCTTACTTTTCGAGGCTGCGAGTCGATCGGGTTACAGTTTCTTTGTGTAGATTATATTTACTCCGTCTTCTCTTCAACACGGTAGGACAGTATAACCCAGAAACGTCAACGGCGCGACCACGTGGCTGCCGCGAGAACGCAGTGAAACGCTGGCGTTAGAGTCAATCAGCCAATGCACACCAGTCGCAGTGCGGCCGTGTGTTTGATGCGTCCCAGAAGCGGCTCAATGCGACGCACGCGAAAAGAACGGCAGAGTTTATTATTTGACGCGAGACGCGGCCCTCCTGCTTCAATACTACTACCGGTAGCTAGGATCAGGCCGGAAGTCACTCGTGTAAAAATACAGTGGATCCGGTCGATTTTCAAACTAATATGCAATTGTAACCTACTTTTTGAGTCCATCAGATCTCTTGAGTGGTAGATCGGGGCACATTTGACTTGTCTTTGTTGATTTACTGCTGTCTTCTCTGCTATAATAATAACCAAAACGGCCCCGTGTTTAATACAAAACCCGCCTACCACAACAAAACAAGTAGGAACTAATATTCACATAGGAACTAAAGTTATACAACATAAAATATACAATATAAATGAATACTACATCACATTTGTAAAATATAAACACATAATAAAATAAATAATAGCCCATTTAAATGAAATAAATTGAAATGAGCTCAAACACCTGTAATAATAAGAATAATATACCCATCCTGCTTACACAATTAAATTTATTAATTTCTGTGTGGCGCTTTAACTTGAGAAAATCCACCAATAAAGCTTTTGAAAACGGTCCATAAGAAAAAAAATGTTTCAAAAGGCATTTCATTTGTAAAATACATGTTAAAATCTTTGTCATTGGGATTGCTTTTCTTATTCGCACAGGACTTCTTTTTTCTTCTTTCTTTCAGAAAGAAAGCTGACCAATACGCGGGGTCTGAAAGGCAAATTGTTGATGGATTATCTTTAAATACCCGCTACTTTTTAAGCAGAATTCTAGCTTTGTATAGGCTAATGTTCCTATTGTTGAAAGCACAAAGGTGTGTAATAGACAACTAGCACATTTATATTTTGCATTTTTTGTTTTCTTACTGTACCGAAAATGAACCGAACCGTGACCTCAAAACCGAGGTACGTACCGAACCAGGATTTTTGTGTACTGTTACACCCCAAATTTTAGCCTAAAGTCTACATTTCACACATCTTTTTATTTTAACTCGGTGGGAAATATACTTCATGAAACATTGATGTTAAGGCTGTAGTATGTAGCAGCAGGTCGACACAGCTGCTACTTTTACTCTGCTCTTACCAGCACTGTCTTGTTTGTGCTTCCTGTTGTGCTCAGATCGTTTTGTTATCATCCCTCTGCACTCCCTCATGCCAACGGTTAATCAGACTCAGGTCAGTATTTGCCGCCTACCCCTCGGACAAATGTCCAGCTTTATTTCTCCTTTTCAATTTAGCCAGAATCCAATCTCAACCTCATTCCCCACACTTCCCAGGTGTTCAAACGGCCTCCACCTGGCGTGCGGAAGATTGTGATCGCTACCAATATCGCTGAAACGAGGTAAGTGTAGAATGGCTCACTATGACAAAAGTTTATTTTTACTTGAGGCTTTTACCACTTGTGTGTACAGTGGGGAGAACAAGTATTTGCTACACTGCCGATTTTGCTGGTTTTCCCACTTGCAAGCCATGTAGACGTCTGTAATTTGTATCATAAGTTCTCTTCAACTGTGAGGGACGGAATCTAATACAAAAATCCAGAAAATCACATTGTATAATTTTTTAAATAATAAATTTGTATTTAACTGCATGAAATAAGTATTTGATACATTACCAACTAGTAAATATTTCGGCTCTTAGTTCTTTCTTTTTTAAGAACCCCTCCTGTTCTCCACTCATTACCGGAAGTAACTGCACCTGTTTGAACTTGTTAACTGTATAAAAGACACCTGTTCACATGCTCAAACAAACAAACTCCAACCTCTCCACAATGGCCAAGACCAAAGAGCTGTGTAAGGACATCAGGGATAAAATAATAGACCTGCACAAGGCTGGGATGGGCTACAGGAAAATAAGCAAGCAGCTTGGTGAGAAGGTAACAACTGTTGGAGCGATTATTAGAAAATGGAAGAAGTTCAAGTTGACGGTCAGTCTGCCTCGTTCTGGGGCTCCATGCAAGATCTCACCTCGTGGGGCATCACTGATAATGAGGAAGGTGAGGGAACAGCCCAGAACTACACGGCAGGACCTGGTCAATGACCTGAAGAGAGCTGGAACCACAGTCTCGAAGAAAACCATCGGAAACACATTACGCCATCATGGATTAAAATCCTACAGCGCACGCAAGGTCCCGCTGCTGAAGCCAGTGCATGTCCAGACATGTCTGAAGTTTGCCACTGACCATCTGGATGATCCAGAGGAGCAATGGGAGAAGGTCATGTGGTCGGATGAGACCAAAATGGAACTTTCTGGTCTAAACTCGGCTCGTCGTGTTTGGAGGAAAAAGAAGGATGAGTACAACCCCAAGAACACCATCCCAACCGTGAAACATGGAGGAGGAAACATAATTTTTTTGGGGCTGCTTCTCTGCCAAGGGTACAGGACGACTGCACCGTATTGAGGGGAGGATGGATGGGGCTATGTATCGCCAGATCTTGGCTGACAACGTCCTTCCTTCAGTGAGAGCCCTGAAGATGGGTTGTGGCTGGGTCTTCCAGCATGACAACGACCCAAAGCACACAGCCAAGGCAACTAAAGAGTGGCTCCGTAAGAAGCATCTTAAGGTCCTGGAGTGGCCTAGCCAGTCACCAGATCTGAACCCGATAGAAAATCTATGGAGGGAGCTGAAAGTCCGTGTTGTCCAGCAGCAGCCCCGAAACCTGAAGGCTCTGGAGAAGATCTGCATGGAGGAGTGGGCCAAAATCCCTGCTGCAGTGTGTGCAAACCTTGTCAAGGACTACAGGAAACGTTTGGTATCTGTAATAGAAAACAAAAGTTTCTGTACCAAATATTGAGTTTGATTTTTGTGATGTATCAAATACTTATTTCATGCAATTAAATGCTAATTTATTATTTAAAAATCATACAACGTGATTGTTTTTTTTTTTTTTTTGTATTAGATTCCGTCCCTCATAGTTGAAGAGAACTTATGATACAAATTACAGACCTCTACATGATTTGCAAGTGGGAAAACCAGCAAAATCGGCAGTGTATCAAATACTTGTTCTCCCCACTGTATGTGTGCATAGCAGTTATAAATGACAAAGGACTGCAATATTGGCTTGGAAAGGGCTGACTAACTGGCAATTTACCCATTTGTTCATGCACAAGTTAAAGAAGCTGCTTGAGCACTCCATGTTTTTTCTAAAAATAGGCACTAAAGTTCCTTTAGGGCTCAATTTTATTTTCTACCCGAGCATGAATGCGAGTCAAAACCAAGCATTTTTTAACTGATTGCTTTGAACTGGTTTTCCATCTGACTTGATTTCATTCCTAATTCCCTCCCCGCTCTCTCTCAGCATCACAATAGATGATGTGGTTTTTGTGATTGATGGAGGCAAAATCAAGGAAACCAATTTTGACACCAACAACAACATTAGTACAATGACTGCCGAGTGGGTGAGCCTGGCCAATGCCAAACAGAGGAAAGGCCGTGCTGGGAGGTGTGTATTTGCCTTTGTTCGTTCACCATTTCGTCCTTTGTATGGATGTTAGAGCCACTGTGATTACATTTGGTGCCAATCTTCATTATATCATACCCAAAAGTCATAGGTCTGTTGGTTCTTTCTGATATCAGAGTGGAGCCAGACCCAATTAGCCCAAGCTGCTTCTTCAGTGTAGATTCGTGCCATTGAATCTCAATTAGTCCCCCCCCCCCCCGACATAAGTTTTATTTTCCCGTTCTATTCTTCATGTGTATGCATAGAGTGTGCCCGGGGAAGTGCTATCATCTGTACAACGGTCTCCGAGCCAGCCTTCTGGATGCTTACCAATTACCAGAAATCATGAGAACGCCACTGGAGGAGCTATGCCTGCAGATCAAGGTCTATTTGCTATTATTTGCTACCAATTACAGGCAGACAGCTCAAAGCGAAAATTTTGTAGGATGCACTGAATTGTTTGAAAATCATATTTTTGAGCAGTGTGACACATTTAGGCCATGTCCATATTAACTCAAATGTCATATTATCTTCCCCATGCCTTTTAGTTCTTATGCTTCGAGTAAACAGCATTTTAGTTCCCTTGCCTGTTTCATGCTACCTGTTAAAGCCTGTTTTATTCTGAGTCTCTATTTTATATACTAGTCCTTCTAAAAAAAATTAGCATATTGTGATAAAGTTAATTATTTTCTGTAATGTACTGATAAACATTGGACTTTCATATATTTTAGATTCATTACACACAACTGAAGTAGTTGAAGCCTTTTATTTTTTTTAATATTGATGATTTTGGCAAAAAAAGTCAAGAAAAACCAAAAATCCCTATCTAAAAAAATTAGCATATTTCATCCGACCAATACAAAAAAGTTTTTTTTACTACAAAAAAAGTCAACCTTCAATTAATTATATCAGCTATGCACCCAATACTAGGTCGGGAATCCTTTAGCAGAAATGACTGCCTCAATGCGGCGTTGCATGGAGGCAATCAGCCTGTGGCACTGCTGAAGTGTTATGGAGGCCTAGGATTCTTCAATAGTGGCCTTCAGCTCATCCATAGTGTTGGGTCTGGTGTCTCTTAACTTCCTCTTCACAATATCCCACAGATTCTCTATGGGGTTCAGGGTAGGAGAGTTGGCAGGAAAATTGAGCACAGTAATGCCATAGTCTGTAAACCATTTACCAGTGGTTTTGGCACTGTGAGCAGGTGCCAGGTGGTGCTGAAAAATGAAATCTTCATCTCCATAAAGCTTTTCAGCAGTTGGAAGCATGAAGTGTACCAAAATCTCCTGATAGCTTGCTGCATTGACCCTGCCCTTGATAAAACACAGTAGACCAACACCAGCAGCTGACATGGCACCCCAGACCATCACCGACTGTGGACACTTGACACTGGACTTTAGGCATTTTGGCATTTCCTTCTGACCAGTCTTCCTCCAAACTCTGGCACCTTGATTTCTGATTGATATGCAAAATTTGAGCAACAGTCCACTACTGCTTCTCTCTAGCCCAGGTCAGGCGCTTCTGCCGCTGTTTCAGGTTCAATAGTGGCTTGACCTGGGGAATGCGGCACCTGTAGCCCATTTCCAGCACACGCCAGTGCACGGTGGCTCTGGATGTTTCTACTCCAGACTAGGCATGTGCCGGTATGAGATTTTGACGGTACGATAACCGTGAACAAAAATACCGCGGTTTCACGGTATCACGGTATTGCAATTATAGCTCCAAAATTTTGAGATGTATGTTTTTTTTTTTTTTTTTTTTTTAAAAAGAAAAAAAAAATTTTTTTTCCATTGAACAGGATTTTTTTTCAAAACATATTTGCAAATTGGAACATGAATATAATGTGAAAATAAATAAATTAACATAAAATAACAAATATTTTATATAAAATTAAAATAAATAGAACCTAGACTATACCCACAGCCACAGCTCAAGTTGCTCAATATTAGAGTAAGAACAAAATAATTGCTATAAAAAAGTAAAAACACTTCTAAATAAAATTAAAAATATATACTGTATGACTTTTTTTGAGGGGGGGGGGGGGGGAGCTCAAGTGAAGTTTTGCCATTTTCAGCCACTGTGTCAACTCTAGTCTACATGATGCCATGCCTTTGTGTTAAAAAGAACAAAGAATTCTTAAGTTAATAAGTTGGTTAAAAATGTATAAGTTATTTTTATGAATTAGTTAAAATGTAAATATTGTTGAGGAAAGGTTTCATCTAAAAAAAAAAATAAGTGAGGAGTGAGACCTCCTTTCTCAATTTGCGATCTTTGACGCGATCCTTTTTCTTCCCCCCTTCTTCCACTCAAGCTTGTTTCTCACTCAGCGGCTGTGAGACATAAAATCTCGACGAAGCTGCTATCCCAGCTTAGCCTAGGCTAACATTCGTCTTTGTAAGTTTTAGTTAGTTTGTATATTGAATTTGAAAGGAAAATGTGTGTTTTGTTTTTAGTGAACTTTTTAATGGTGCTACTGCTATCCTGTTGAACCTAATCACACGTGGAAAAATACAATTGTACAACGTTTTAAATGTATTCATTTGTATATTTAAGCACGATTTGAGAGCTCAATAAATTGAAGAAAAGTACGCTGTGTGTTTGGAGGGTGTTTTTGGGGTTTGCTGGCTGTTCAGCAGAATAGCGTCACTGACACTCACGGCAACAAACAGGGGAAGGGTGAGCGCTGCCGTACCAAGCCACTTCGGCTGCATTTTGGCACATGAAAAATAGCGAATACCGTACTAAGGTATGACGGAAAATTTTTGTGGTTTTGAAACCGCGACGTTTTCACACCACAGTAAACCGTGAAACCGGTAACCGGCACGTCTACTCCAGACTCAGTCCACTGTTTCTGCAGGACCCCCAAGGTCTGGAATCGGCCCTTCTCCACCATCTTTCTCAGGGTACGATCACCTCTTCTGGTTGCGCAGCTTTTCCTGCCACACTTGTTCCTTCCCACAGACTTCCCACTGAGGTGCCTTGATACAGCACACTGGGAACAGCCTATTCGCTCAGAAATTTCTTTCTGTGTCCAAGCCTCTAGCTTGAGGGTGTCAATGATGGCCTTCTGGACAGCAGTCAGGTCGGCAGTCTTGCCAATGATTGCGGTTTTGAGTAATGAACCAGGCTGGGAGTTTTTAAAAGCCTCAGTAATCTTTCACAGGGGTTTTGAGTTAATTTGTTGATTCAGATGATTAGGTTAGTAGGTTCTTTAGAGTACCTTTTTCACGATATGCTAATTATTTGAGATAGGGATTTTTGGTTTTTCATGACTCTTTTGCCAAAAGCTTCAATATTAAAACAATAAAAGGCTTGAACTGCTTCAGTTGTGTGTAATGAATCTTAAATATATGAAAGTCTAATGTTTATCAGTACATTACAGAAAATAATGAACTTCATCACAATATGCTATTTTTTAAGAAGGACTAGTAGATGGCAATAACATGTACGTAATGACTCATTCACGTAATATTCTTTGTTCAGAGCAGGAGTGTAGGTTTGCATAGGGACTGCAGGGACATAACACTTCCAACTTTTCAGGATGCCCAAATTGTCCCCACCAACTTTTAAGCAACCTTATTTGCATGTCATAATGAGTTCAGTTATATAGGTAATTTTATCTTCCAAAATGCTGTAAGGATAGTATTGTCCCTACCATTATTAAGTTAATAATTTTCATTATGTTAAGACTTAGATTTACCTCTTTTCACTTGCATGTGCCGGTCCATTTTTCCCTTCAAATGAACGTTTGATTGGCTGATGACTTGCATTTATTTGAAATGTATTTATTTATTTTCTACATTATTTATTTTAAAATATTTTTTTATCTGCAGCCCATGCAGACATTTTTTCAGATAATCATACATTAATCATAGTCAAGGTAAAATGGATGTGCTGTATGTAAGGGGCTGCTTTTTGGCAAAGGGCATATGACGACTGTACTGTATAAAGCAGAGGATGAATGATGAAATGTATCATGACATTTTGAGCCATAACCTCCTTCCCTCAGTCAGAGATTTGAAGATGAGTTATGGCTGGATCGTCCAACATGACAATGATCCGAAGCAGGCAGCAAAGCTGACCAAGGAGTGACTGCGTAGAAACCATATCAGAGTTCTGGAATGGCTTAGTCAGTCTCCAGACCTCAATCCAATAGAAAGTCTTTGGATGGAGCTGAAACTTTGTTTCTCTTCCTATTTTCTTTGTGGGTAAACTTGCAAAATCACAAGGGGTGCAAATACTTCTGCTCCTTACTGAATACACACATATGTATGTATATATACAGTATAGGCCAAAAGTTTAGACACACTTCATTCAATGCAACACAAATAAAGATCCCAACCTCATTGATAAAGCAATAATTCCACTAATTAACCCTGAAAAAGCATACTCATGAAGTCAAAAATTATTTTGGGTGACTCCCTCTTGAGGCCCATTAAGAGAATGGCAAGAGTGTGCAAAAAAGTAATCAGAGCATAGGGTGGCTACTTTGAAGATACTAGAATATGTATATGGCGGAAAAAACTCAGGTGACTTGAAATTCCGCACTGAGACCCCAATTTGGCCAAATTTCAAAATTGTCCTTTTTGCATGTGTGATATATCATTGGAAAGCTTAAAATTTCCATTTTCTGGGGGAAGAAAAAAATTGAACAGGAGGGCATAAAAAAAAAAAAAAAAAAAATTAAAAGCCCTAAGCCCTAACTGGAGGTGAGAGCATGAGAGAGCATAATTAAAGACACCAAGATTTTAACGAGATATTATCGTGTACTTACCTTGTTTCGATCCAAAAACTCTGTGTGCATGTCTCACCAAGTGTCAAGACATAGCTGTAAATGGCCACAGCCAGACTTTTGGGGGATTTTATGGGTGAAACACGGTAATATTACAAGGGTCGCAATGCAAAAATCGTAGACATCAAGCAGTCGTCGAGATTTTCTTTTTCAAATATTTACCCTTTTAAACGTTTTTTCTTTTTTTTCAATTTTCCTTTGTTTGGATCGATTATTTATCACCTAAAATATCAGGGGAAATGCGACAGTAACAAAAAAAAATACAATAGTTATGAGGTAGATTAGCCTGAACTCCAAACTCACCGTTGTTCGAGCAGAGCTATAGAGTCTGGTGACCGTTCGGCGGATCAAATTCACAGGGCGGAGCAAGCCATTGCAAACAGACAGCGGAGTGGACCAATCAGCGACGGGCTGATGTGACGTTGGTAAAGCGAGAAGAAACTTTAACGTCAGGGCGTAAATATACGAGGAGAACGGATAAGTTTATTCAATATGGCTAGCGCGAGACAGTTGCTGAGGTTTTAGCGACTGGATGTGTTTTTTGGTCATTTAAAACTGAATTTACCGCGGATTGGAACATATTCTCGGCTCTCCCGTTCGCCATCTGTGTTGTGGTGGAGACGACTTCCCACGCGCAAGAGTGACGTTGCTCGTTAAGAATACGTCACGCAAATAAACAAATCTGATTGCATGGTCGATTTCGTCTGGACTCGAGAGACCATTAAGGGGCTGGGTCCCAGACTATTTCTCACAGTGTTTAAAAAATACAGGGAGAACAGTTTGGTTGTGCAAGGCAAGAGGTAGATATCCGTGACCTATTCACACACTATTTGTTTCATTGTGACATCATTTGTTTAAAAGCTTAAAATATGCGAGTGAATAATTTTATAGAGGTGTTTTTTTTAATATATATTTTTTTAAATTAAATATTAGACACTTAATGATTCTAAGCTAAAAATGATAGACCTTTCGAATAATATAATTACTTACCTTCTTTTTATGGCTGGGTTGAAACCAAAGCCATTGGGCGGTGTCTGTAAACGGGGGTCTCCAGGGTAAAACGTACAAATTAAAAATAGTTGGGGGCCTAATGCGCCATGAAACTGCTATGGCTGCATATAGACATTTTGTCTGCTTTTTCAGACTTGTCTGTGTTTTCCGCCATATATATATATATATAGTATGTGTATATATATATATATATATATATATATATATATATATAATTATATACAGTATTTATGAAATTGTTTTTTTTTTTTTTCCTCGAGCTATATTACAGAGCTCTGTCTGCACCGCTTCAATGCTAAATCCCAATATAAAAGAATTTCTTTTATGGTTGAAAGCAAAAATGTTTGAATTCGTTAAATAGTTGAGTTGAGTGACTTCCAAAAATAGCCTTAGGCTAAAGTGGTGTTATGGTTTTTGTAGAGCCCGTAAATGCATTCTTATATAGAGGTTTTCTTTTACATTGAAATGGACGGAGAGAAAATAAACCCTGCACTTAACATAAAGGACTTAATGTTCACCTGACGCCCCCAGGTGAGGGCATCGCTTTTTCAGCAATGGTTTGCCATTTATTTCTGCCATCGTCCATGTATAGCCTCCCAATCCACTCAGCTCCTGCCTCAGCACATGCTAATGGAACACATAGGCAAAGGTCACTCTCATAGAGTGTTTGCGCCAGTGGCTTTATTGAGTGGTTTATTAATGTTGTGCCTGAGGTTGAGCTTCGAGGTATTTCCGTACCTTTTCACTGTAAAATCAGCTGGTGAGTGGTGGACTTATTTCATCAGTTTGCATGTTTACTATGAGAACTACAATAAATGTGGTCCCATTTTTTATCTGTGTGTAATTCATATATATTGGTGTGTGATTGGTGTTGTATTCTCTAGATATTAAAGCTTGGGGGAATCGCTCACTTCTTGCAGAAAGCTCTGGACCCTCCTACTGAAAAGGCTGTGAATCTGGCCATAAAGAACCTTAAAGACCTGGTAGGACACAGAAACAAAGAATATTTACAATACAAACAGATACACTTACGGTATGTCTTCAGTTGAAGCTATTCAAGTTTAGAATCTTTTTGTGTCTGTTAGGCAGGTTGCAGCTAAATTGAGTTTGTCAAAGCTGAGAATTAGGTTGAGACTAAAAAACTAATAAAATTGGGCAAAAATATATTCAAAAACCTCTGGCAGTCATTTACAATTTTGGAGTGCCATATGAGGATTATTAGCTCATTGGCTGCCAGTGACCATGCTGGATAGTCCAATTCATTTAAACTGAAATGTCTGGCTGTGAATGCTAATGGTTTAGTATCATTGATGACTATAAACATCCAATACATTTTGACTGGGAGGGCTGGCAGTGATCATTTCCTGCCAACTCCTCCAGGTTAAGATGGATTGGACATCCTGCGCTGTCATTGCCAGCTAATGTAGTATACGAGGGTCATTCAATAAATAAGGTGAATTTTTTCAGTAGAAGGACTTCTAGTACAAATAGAAGTGAATTTTTATTTTCCAACATAGTCTCCCTGCACTGTCATGCACTTTTCCATTCTGTGCACAAGCTTCCGTATTCTCTCAGTGTAAAATCTTTGGACTGATGTCTCGACCAGTTGCTCACAACACTTGTGACTTCGTCACTTTCAAACTTTTTTTCAAACATTTTTTGGGCTGAAACGTGGCACCATACATAGTTGACATTCTCCTATGAATTTCAATTGCTTTGCAATGCACCCTTCAGCAACCAAAACTTGATAACTGAACGCTGTTCAATCCTTGCATGGTTCTTGGTTGGCTATATTTATTAATCGCCAGAACTCTTTTTTTTTTTTTTTTTTTTTTTTTTGCAAAACAAATTAAATCCGTGTAAAAAGGAAGTAAAACACATACAAAAAGCTTTATCTGGCCATTTAAATACACTTAGCAATAAAGTGAATTAGGGCTGCAGCTATCGAATATTTTAGTAATCGAGTATTCGACTGAAAATTCTATCGATGAATCGAGTAATCGGATAAAACATTTTTTAGGTGAAGAGCAATTATAAATATACATGAGAAAACAAGGCATTTCACCTAAGATAGAACCATTTCCAGACAATCAATGTCTTTATTTTCGATGTACATTGTTGAAAACAGCCAACAATTGCATCTCAGGTGTGAATAGAAAGAAGAAAAAAAACTAATTCACGGCTTTCACTCAAAAAACTTCCAGATCTCTTATTAAAAAAAATATACATATATATCATATTTCTGACCAAAAAATGTCATTACGCTGATAGGATTTTGAGTTTTTGCAATGTTCAAAATAGGGCTGCAGCTATCGATTATTTTAGTAGTCGATTAATCGATGAACTACTTAGTTCGAATAATCAAGTAATCGGATAAGGAACATGAAAAATGAAAATACCCTGAGCTGAGCCTCAAACGGTATAAAAAATTTTTTTAATGAGGATCTATGTACAACAAAAGAACTATTGGCTAACTTACATAGCAAAATTCTGCCAGGTTAAATGCTATAAAATGGTAACGTTTTTTTTTAACCATGCTCTTAACAAATGGTTCAAACACATATGCCCACAAAAAACTGTTAAATATACCTATCAACTAAATTACAAATGCATTTAAAAAAAACATGAGCGCAAACAAAAACTTGGCTGATGTTGGTCTTAACAGGGAGCAGCTGGAGTCAGCCATGTGAAATGAGGCACACTAGAGGGCAGTGTATCCACCCAAATCAATACAACTAAATGCAAACACTTTCAAAACAAACCATTACAACGCCACGATAATTAAACGAATACTCGAAGCAGCAAAATTTAATTCGGATCTTTTTTTTCTAATCCAATACTCGAGTTAATCGATTCATCGTTGCAGCAGTAAAGTGAATGCATTAATGCAAATGCATTCAATTGAATTTTAAAATGACATCTATAAAACCTGTTTTCACCTCAATGAGTTGACATTTGTGTTTTTTTATTTTGTGTTTGTCAGAACGCCTTGGACCACTCGGAGAACCTGACGGCGCTCGGTGTCCACCTGGCTCGCCTGCCTGTTGAGCCTCACATCGGAAAGCTCATTCTGTTTGGAGCACTGCTAGGCTGCCTCGACCCCGTGCTCACCATCGCCGCTTCCCTCAGCTTCAAAGACCCTTTCTTCATACCCCTGGTAGGTTGCTCTAAGATGAAAGCTGTACCAGTGGGAGCAAAACACGTGGCAAACATGGTGTCCTCAAACTGTCACATGACTTCCTGCCTCTCAGGGCAAAGAGGAGATGGCAGACAAGAGGAGGAAAATGCTGTCCAGGAACACTAAAAGCGATCACCTCACTGTGGTTAATGCTTTTCAGGTAGTACTGATAGCAGCTCCATTTGTTGTATATGAATCATAAATCCTCATTCATATTTTGGGCAGGGCTGGCAAGAAGCTAAACAGCGTGGTGGTCGGTGCGAGCGAGATTTCTGCTGGGACAACTTCCTGTCTGCCAACACACTTCAAGTGAGCACAGTTATATATTTATTTATTTATATTTTTAACCTATCCTGTTCAGCTGCTTAGACCCAGAGGATAGGAATATGAGTGTCCTTGTGGTTTGAACAGTTTTCATGTGCCACATGGGAGTTTGTGGTTGTTCATTATGCTTTATTTATTTCAAGAAAGCAGTGAACTGGAAATGGTTTAGGGGGTACATAAAGATAAGAGGCAGGCAGAAGAGGAAAAAACAACTACAAAAAAAAAATACGTTATTAACACCTATGCTACCTAAGCACAGTATTATTACCTGAGCGCAGTAATATGAAGCATTGCTTATGTTTAAAAAAATAAGACATTTCTAAGCATCTTGACTTTAGTTATGGACTTTAACAAATTACATTATATTGAAATGAAACTTCTGCATTGTATTGTATTTATTTGTTGCATTTTTAAATCTAATAATTGTATAACAATTTAAAACGTGTGTGTGTGTGTATATATATGTATATGTATATGTATATATATATATATATATATATATATATACATACACACACTGTATGCATCCAGTTTGCCCTGTGTCAATCAAATGTACAGCAATTGTTTGGGCTTTTAAAAAAAGGGTCTTGTGTAGACATGAGCCATTTACCAGTTTAAAGGTATGCCGTGGTATGAAAACGTCTCGGTTTCAAAACCGCAAAAATTTTCCATCATACAGTTCCTACGGTATTGGCTATTTTTTATGTCAAACAAATGCAGGGAGAAATCCCTCACCGGTTTTTGCTCAGTGTCAATGAGTCAGCTGTGTTACACCATGGCTGGAGGAGGTGAAACTCCTGAACATTTTTGCAATACGGTAATTGCAATACCGTGATACTCTGAAACCGTGATATTTTGGCCTAAGGTTATCATACCATCAGAATCTCACACCGGCACATGCCTAGTCTGGAGAAACTCTAATGTAATAATTGTAGCTTTTGGGTCAGCATATCAAGTCATATTTTATTTGATAATTGTTGCCAGTGGATTTTAGTATTTAAAATATTTAAGTACCATCTGTTGTAATGACGTGCTTGACAGCCTCCAATTGCATTTATCAGAAATGTTTAGAAAAAAAGATTTTCCCGCCTTCCTTCCTGTCTTTGTTGTTTAGATGCTACACAACATGAAGGGCCAATTTGCTGAACATCTCATGCACGCAGGCTTTGTCAGCAGCAAGGACCCTAAAGACCCCAACTCTAATGTCAACTCAGGTGGATAGACAAGAGAAGCATTCTAATTTTTGTTTGAATAATGGTGTGTTCAGCTTTAAAGGAATAGCATCTGTTCGGTTTTCCCTTAGATAACGAGAAGTTGATCAAAGCAGTGATTGTCGCTGGGCTGTATCCTAAGGTAGCCATGATCCGACCATCACACAGTAAAAAGAGACCCGGGTGAGCTAAACTTTTATTGTTGATCACCATCTAAACTTTTGAGCTGCCATCTCTAGTTGTGGTGCCACATCATTTCTTGTCACGTTTAGTTCAACCTTTAATAAGTAGTCTTGTTTATTCCATAGCCAAACCAGACTTTCAAGCTGAGAGCAGGTGCTTCCCTGCTGTCACTGTGATGGTTTTGTCTAGCTCACACCACGCCACTGCAAACACGGCAGTCTAAAACACACTGATCTCAGTTGTGCTCCCTCTGAGCAGCACATCGGCATAGTTTAAAATGAAAAAAACAGTCAAGAAGCTGGCAGATTCCGCAGCAGCATAAACAATGAAATCCAAAGTTATCTGAAGTCTGCCTTTTCAAACATAAATTGAATAGCACGCCATCTGAATTTGTTTGATAGAATCATTGCACTCAAGTCTAGTTGTTCAATTTTAAACCTAGATGTACAACGCCATCTACAGGTGTTAGTTCGTCACTGCTTCACGAGGCACAACAGAAATAATTAAATAAGGGGTAGATACAGGTAGGATGAAAAGTAAGTTAGTAGAAATAAATAGCTGGTTGATGGCGTTACTGTATACACATTTGGTTTAGTACTTTTAACTCGAATTTGATATTATTAGCCTTTTGGACATTTGTCATCAGATTTTAGTTGACCAAATTGTATTGTTGGTATATTTTTTCGTAACATAAAGACTCTCATGTAGGGTTAAAGTGTACACTCAGCATGACGGGAAGGTTTGCATCCACCCAAAGTCCGTCAATTATGAGGAGACCAACTTCAACTACACATGGCTCATCTATCACCTCAAGATGAGAACCAGCAGCGTGAGTAACTCTTTTTTTTTTTTTTTTTTTTTTTTTTCTGGCAAATGTGTGATTTTGCTTTAACTGTGACATGGCATCCTATCTTGAAAGACCGTGGATATTAAATGGATATAAAATGTCTAAACACCCTTGTTCGAATGGCATTTTCTCTGATATAACAAAAACTAAAGAGATAATGATGAGCTGACATATCTGGAGCTCATCTGTTTTTATCCAGGGTGACCCCAAAAAAATTAGAACTTTTAAACAATCCAACAACACCAAGATTGATTGATGGAAGAAAAATATTTTATTTATTGTAATTAAAACATTTTAACATGTCATTTAAGAAACAATTATGGATTTTTTAAGAGACTCTTTAAATGACGTCCTCCTGCTTGAATGTGTTCTTGAAATATGCTGTTGACCACTGTTGAAAAAAGATAAATGGAATTTTTGCGTATTGGCAGAAATGAGCAAGTGCCAGCACTGTGAGACAGTGACCTTGAGCAAGTAGACAATCTGCCATTTTAGTAACCATGGTCAATTCAGGATGAAATTCACAGTATCCTAGCTCAGAAGAGGAGTCACTTTAGAATCTTAACAGCAGATTTCAAGAATGCAGTCGTATAGGAGGACGCCATATAAAGAACGTTTTTTTTTTTTTTTTTTAATTTAAATTCGATCATTGTTTCTTAAATGGAGCGTTTTAAGGTTTCAATTACTATAAATATATATATTTTTCTTCCATCATCCTTGGTTTTATTGGATTGTTAAAAAGGTTTTGGGGTCACCCTGTATTTGACAACAAACTGGTATTTGGACAGGGGTAGGTACCCTTTATATATCACAGTACAATTTCATGTATGACTTGTAATTGATAAAACAATTTTTGAATAGCGACGATTGCTTTCACCTCAGCAAGGCTACAGACATACGGTGTTAAATTTCACTTCCCAATCTTTAGCATTATTGAATTCTGTTATACATGGGCTTCATTTTTATGGCTCTAAAATAAGCCTGAACGATATATCATTTGAACTTCATCAATGCGATATATACGTGTGTGTGTGTGTGTGTGTGTGTGTGTGTATGTATGTATGTATGTATGTATGTATGTATGTATGTACATACAGTGGGGAGAACAAGTATTTGATACACTCACAATGGGAAAACCCATTGGCAGTGTATCAAATACTTGTTCTCCCCACTGTATATAAATATATATATATGTATGTATGTATGTATGTGTATATATATATATATATATATATATATATATATATATATATATATATTAGAGCTGAAACAAATACTCCAGTAACCTGAGTTTAAAAATTGATCAGAGTAATTTTATTCGCCTCGAGGAATCGTTTAATTTTGCCAGCTCTAAGCATCCATTTTGCACGGACTACTTTTAACGTGGGACAACGTGCGTAGAGGAAGAAGCAATAATAACTGAATGCAGCCGACAGCCGCTACATACTATGCCCGCATGATGCTACGGTGGTGCGTCTCACAGATATCACATGCATATAGAACTAGATGCGAAATGACAGACTCTGAGGCGTTTGGAAACAGCCGCCATCTTTAAGCAGTAGACTTATCAGCACTGATAAATAACATTAACGTTACTGTCCATTGCCCACGTAACGTTAGCCCTGTGGAGGGCTAGGTTTCTATTAATTATGACTAATGTTGATGCGTGTCTAACGTGTCTTACATAAAGGCTTTTGTTAATCTGTAAGAACAGCGCCGTATAGTGATGAGGGTGTAAAATGAAAACGTATTAAAGCTAACTGTCAATTTTAGCTCAGTAGTCATTGCTGGATAAAACACCAAGTAGCACTGGTCCCTTATGTGCTCCAATACAGCAGGTATCATACATTTATTTTGAACACTGCAAAAACTGCAAAAACTCAAAATCCTATCAGGACTTACAGTTTAGACTACTAAACTTAACTAGAACTTAAAAATAGCTTGACACAAATGAAAAGTCAATTGAAACACGTGGGGAAAACACTTAACCTTTAAGTGATGTGTGTTATCAAGCATAATGACATTTTTAGGTAAGAAATAAGATTAAAAAAAAATTTTTTTTTTTAATAAGATCCAGAAGTTTTTTGAGTGAAAGCAGTGAATTAGTCTTTATATTTTTCCTAGTCACATCTAAGGTGCAATTGCTGGTTGTTTTCAACAATGTACATCGAAAATAAAGACATTGATTGACTAAAAATGGTTCAATATTAGATAAAATGTCTTGTTTTCTCATGTATATTTGTAATTGCTCTTTACCTAGAAAAAAAATTAAAAAAAAAAAAAAAAAAAAATATATATATATATATATATATATATATATATATATATATATGCATGTATATGCATATACACCGTATTTTTCGGACTATGAGTGTTTTTTCATAGTTTGGCTGGGGCTGCGACTTATACTCTGGAGCGACTTATGTGTGAATTATTAACACAATATTATATCATTTCACATGTTATTTTGATGTTTTGGAGTGACACTGATGGTTTGGTAAACTTGTTAGCATGTTCTTTATGCTATAGTTATCTGAATAACTCTCAATACTATGGCTATGGTACGTTAACATACCGGCCACGTTCGCATTTCGTTGTTCATGCATCATGTAACATTATCATACTGTACACTTAATCAGCATGTTGTTCTGTATTGTATTTTTATTTTAAATTGCCTTTCAAGATGACATATCTGTTCTATGTGTTGGATTTTTATCAAGTAAATGTCCCCCAAAAATGCGACTTATACTCCGGTGCGACTTATGTTTTTTTCCTCTTCGTTGGGCATTTGGGCAAGTTTACCAAACCATCGATGTCACTCCAAAACACCCAAATAACATGTGAAATGATATAATAATGTGTTAATAGTTTCACACATAAGTCGCTCCAGAGTATAAGTCGCACCCCCAGCCAAACTATGAAAAAAAAACTACGACTTATAGTCCGAAAATACAGTATACAAGACAGAAAATTGCCATTTTGTACATTAAAGGGCACTGTACTCTTGGTTGCATGATAGCCACAGTAGGTTTCGACATGACAGATTTGATAGAAACAATCACACGCTTGTCCAATGTTGCCTTTCAACCCAGTGTAAAAGGCGAAACTGTGTGTGTGTGTGTGTGTGTCTCTCTCTCTCTCTGTTGCTTTTGGCGGCATCTCAGAAGGGCAAGTGGTTAAAGGTTGGCGGCTCTTACTCAAATTAATATTTGATTAAAACACTGCCTTTCAACTGCCTCTCAAACGCTCATGTGCTTCAAAGTCCACACACAAACAAGAAGACAAACACTCACACACACATACACAATTAGAAGAGGTTTGCAGAAGATAAACAAAGACAACCTCACGATTGCTGCCATGGTTATCATCATCTTGTTATCTTTCTCTTTTATATTCTAAGTGCTGGAGAGTGTGAGATTGTCAAGGTCACACAAACACACACCTGCAGAAACGGGAGAAAGGTGACAATGACATTACAACAAGACAAAATATTCATCCCTGGCAGACTGTCACGTTCCTGCTTAATGAGGCCGACGTAATCGTCTCTACCGTATTATTCGTCTTTATTTTATTTATCAGTTTGCAAAAAGACATTTGCTTTCTTTTAATCTGAACATTCTCTGAAGTAGCCTTTTTGGTATTTTTTATTACCTTCGCCAAGCATTACAGCACTGCTGCATCACCTTGGCAGATTAAACTACTCTAACATGGCCGGCACTATTGGCAGCTTACCTTGAAAACAGCAATCAGTGATCGAATAACTAAAGTTAACCTAATTTGACACCCGTATGGCAGTTAACGGTGTTAGAATCATTACACTACACTACCTGGATAGTAGCTCTTCATGATGATAAATGTGAAGCTCTTGACAAAGGTCTGCACACATTGTGGATTTTTTTTTTCTACTAAATGAATGACATTCATCTTGACCTGCTTGCTTCACACATTTTCACTTTGCTGCCTGAGTGCTTTTCATAAGGAGAGAGGACAAAATGACATTTCTTCTTGCAGCAGCAGACACATTTCATCCACCTTTAATGGGTCCTTTTCAAAGGCCCAGTCATGCTCCGTGCGTCACACTTTCTGCGTCTCCTCAGATCTTCCTGTACGACTGCACCGAAGTGTCACCCTTCTCGCTGCTCTTTTTCGGAGGTGACATCACCATCCAGAAGGATGACGACCAGGAGACCATCGCTGTGGACCAGTGGATAGTCTTCAGGTCACCGGCGCGAACTGCTCATCTTGTCAAGGTAAAGCTAATTGTATGGATAATTATAACAGTAATTAAGACCTGCATATCTTGATGATTTTTTTTCTCTAAATTGTGTTCATTTTCAATGCACTTATATAAAATGTGTAACAGCACCCTGCTGCAAATAGTGATTATCTACCAGTACTCCCAATTGCCCATTAACCTTACCCTCTAGCCACCAAGATGCAACAAGATCAAAAAACAATAAATAGGATAAAATGAAAAAAAGCAAATAACTGGGGACAGGTTTGAAGAAATATACGAATGATAAGAATAGGCGAACCTGCAAATACCCAATGTGTGGGCAACAAAGGATTATTAAAATAAACACATTTATTCATTACACGATATACATTATACATTTGGTGTCTTAAGATATGAGGGACACAACATAAGTTTTATTTATTTATTCTTTTTTAGAGAATTCTTTAAAGTGCCTGTGACACGAAAAAGCATGTTTATTTCATAATACCCGCGGTATTTTATGCTCCTGAATGAAATGGACAGCTTGGATGTGTGTGAAATAGGCATGTGCCGGTTACCAGTTTCACGTGGTGTGAAAACGTCGCGGTTTCAAAACCACTAAAATTCTCCGTCAGACCGTAGTACGGTATTCGCTATTTTTCATGTGTCAAAAACGCAGCCAGAAGTGGATTGGCGCGGCAGCGCTCACCCCCTCCCGTTTGTTGCTGTGTGTGAAAGTGACGCTATCGGCTGGACAGCCAGTGAACCCTAAAACAAATACTCCAAACATAAGGCGTACTTTTCTTCAATTTATTGAGCTGTCAAACCGTGGTAAGTGGAATATACAAAATGAATACATTTACAACGTTGTACAATTGTATTTTTCCATGTGTGAGTAGCTTCAACAGATTAGCATCATGAAAAAGTTCGCCAAAAACAAAACACATTTTCCTTTCAAATTCAATATACAAACTAACTAAAAGCTTACAAAGACGAATGTTAACCTAGGCTTAGCTGGGAGAGCAACTTCGTCGAGTGTTACAGCCGCAGAGTGAGAAAACAAGCTTGATTCGCTTAAATGAAGGGGAAAAAGGAATAGCGTCAAAGATCGCTAATTGTGAATGATGATCTTGGCCTAAGCACAAATCCTCGTTCGCTGGATCAAGGAGAGGTCTCGCTCCTAATTTTTTTTTTTTTTTTTGATGAAACCTTTCCACAACAATATTTACATTTTATGAAACCTTTCCACAACAATATTTACATTTTAACTAACTTATACATTTTAACTAACTTATTAACTTATGAATTATTTATGTTCTTTTTCACACAAAGGCATGACATCAAGTAGACCACAGTTGAGACAGTGGCTGAAAATGGCGAAACTTCAATTACGCTTTTTCACCCTCCCAAAAAAAAAAAAAAAAAGTTATGCAGAATGATAAAAAAAAAAATATATATTCAGAAGTGTTTTTACTTTTTTATAGAAATTATTTTGTTCTTGCTCTAATCTTGAGCAACTTGAGCTGTGGCTGTGGGTATAGTCTATAAGTTATATTTATTTTAATTTTATTTAAAATATTTGTTTTATCAGTGATTATTTATTTTAACAATATATTTATGTTCCAATTTGCAACTATGTTCTGAAAAAAAAAAAAAAATCCTGTTCAATGGAAAAATTTTTTTTTTTAACCCATACATCTCAAAATATCACATTTTGGAGCTACAGTGCCTTGCAAAAGTATTCGGCCCCCTTGAACCTTGCAACCTTTCGCCACATTTCAGGCTTCAAACGTAAAGATATAAAATTTGAATTTTTTTGTCAAGAATCAACAACAAGTGGGACACAATCGTGAAGTGGAAGAAAATTTATTGGATAATTTAAACTTTTTTAACAAATAAAAAACTAAAAAGTGGGGCGTGCAATATTATTCGGCCCCCTTGCGTTAATACTTTGTAGCGCCACCTTTTGCTCCAATTACAGCTGCAAGTCGCTTGGGGTATGTTTCTATCAGTTTTGCACATCGAGAGACTGACATTCTTGCCCATTCTTCCTTGCAAAACAGCTCGAGCTCAGTGAGGTTTGATGGAGAGTGTTTGTGAACAGCAGTCTTCAGCTCTTTCCACAGATTCTCGATTGGATTCAGGTCTCCGTCCCAGTCTCAGGTCTTGTGCAGATACCAACAGGTTTTCTTCCAGAATGTTCCTGTATTTGGCTGCATCCATCTTCCCGTCAATTTTAACCATCTTCCCTGTCCCTGCTGAAGAAAAGCAGGCCCAAACCATGATGCTGCCACCACCATGTTTGACAGTGGGGATGGTGTGTTCAGGGTGATGAGCTGTGTTGCTTTTACGCCAAACATATCGTTTTGCATTGTGGCCAAAAAGTTCAATTTTGGTTTCATCTGACCAGAGCACCTTTTTCCACATGTTTGGTGTGTCTCCCAGGTGGCTTGTGGCAAACTTTAAACGAGACTTTTTATGGATATCTTTGAGAAATGGCTTTCTTCTTGCCACTCTTCCATAAAGGCCAGATTTGTGCAGTGTACGACTGATTGTTGTCCTATGGACAGACTCTCCCACCTCAGCTGTAGATCTCTGCAGTTCATCCAGAGTGATCATGGGCCTCTTGGCTGCATCTCTGATCAGTTTTCTCCTTGTTTGAGAAGAAAGTTTGGAAGGACGGCCGGGTCTTGGTAGATTTGCAGTGGTCTGATGCTCCTTCCATTTCAATATGATGGCTTGCGCAGTGCTCCTTGAGATGTTTAAAGCTTGGGAAATCTTTTTGTATCCAAATCCGGCTTTAAACTTCTCCACAACAGTATCTCGGACCTGCCTGGTGTGTTCCTTGGTTTTTATAATGCTCTCTGCACTTTCAACAGAAACCTGAGACTATCACAGAGCAGGTGCATTTATACGGAGACTTGATTACACACATTTGGATTCTATTTCTCATCATCGGTCATTTAGGACAACATTGGATCATTCAGAGATCCTCACTGAACTTCTGGAGTGAGTTTGCTGCACTGAAAGTAAAGGGGCCGAATAATATTGCACGCCCCACTTTTCAGTTTTTTATTTGTTAAAAAAGTTTAAATTATCCAATAAATGTTGTTCCACTTCACGATTGTGTCCCACTTGTTGTTGATTCTTGACAAAAAAATTAAATTTCATATCTTTATGTTTGAAGCCTGAAATGTGGCGAAAGGTTGCAAGATTCAAGGGGGCCGAATACTTTTGCAAGGCACTGTATAATTGCAATACCGTGATACCGTGAAACCGCGGTATTTTTGCTCACGGTTATCGTACCGTCAAAATCTCATACCGGCACATGCCTAGTGTGAAAGCGATCACTATATTTGTTTAGTTTTTTTAATCCCGCGCCATGAAAATGAGTGACTTCCGGCAACAGTCTCGAGTTGAGAAAGCGGGCGCTGTGACGTGTACGGAGGAAGGAGTCCTCTTCACAATACAGTCGTACTGTTGTATGAGAAGGACTAAGGATTCAGCTGATTTTGCGGATTAATACGTTTATTTTTCGCATCACGCCAGCCAAACGGCTGCAGAAAAATCTTGCTGTAGGAGGGAGAGGCGTGTGCGCCTTTTGGGGGTTTCAAAAGGTTCCCATTCACCGGTGGATATTGGCCAAAACAAGCCCTACTACTGTGGTACCATGGGACTTACGAGGAAGTGAGTAAACATCGTGTTTTGTATTATGTCAAATACTGGGATCATTTTAATATGTAGGTGGCTTGCATTTTGTGACATGATCTTTGTCCCCTCGGCCGACGACCGGCGGCTTGTCGCACTTTCTCCAACAAGGAGAGCACTACGAGTATACTCGGCTTATTCCCCTCTTCAAGTGCCCGGTGTTCTGTCACATTTTACGACCGATCAGAAATTGCAACTTTGAGTTAAAAATAGCCGCGAACACAGCGATTACAAAGTAAACACTACAAACTTTCTTTAAATACAGGACTACTTACGTTTGATCATAGATTGGCATGTAAATGTTCAGCGGTCATTGTCCAGCTGCTTCCCCGGCAAGCTCTCTTGTCCATAGCAGCAGGGGAATGAGCTGTAAATTGCTTTCCGCCGGGCAGTTTGCTGATCGGCGAAGACAATTGACAACCCAGTCGTCATGTGGAATGATCCAGGCTTGTTATGTGTGATTTTCCGCTTCGAAGACTTTTAAACATCACTCGGTTCAGGTTAGCATGTCGGCTAGCTGTCACGCCTCTTGGTTTGTTTACATTCTCTGAAGCCGGGGAAGGGAAATGACATAAGCCCGATTTAGGTGGCATAAAATATCAGTCGGGAGGTGCGACAGGTGAAGTCGACAGTTTTGATCATTATGGAGTAATTTTGCCATGTCGTTTTGAATAAATGCATTTTTATTATTTCATATTCTATTTAGCACAAGACTGTTATTTGTCATGACCATGTCATTTATTTAGCTATTGGGGAAAACTACTTCAATAAAAAGAATATTCTGAGTAGAGAGACTGAAACAATGACATTTTGCGGCTCTCTTCATCACGTTTTCCTCGTTCTGAATAATTCCCCCTCAACGGGCTGACTGGTCCTTTTCAAACCATTTATTTAGGTAATGGTGAAAAATACTTGGATAAAAACAATCTCCTGTAAAAATATTGGAGTAGAGAGACTGAAACAATGACATTTTGCAACTCTCTTAGTCGTGTTTTCCTTGTTGTGAATAATTCCCCCTCAATGGGCTGCATACTAAATCAGATGAAATCGTGACTCCGCTGACGTCATCCACCTGTTGGGGGACACGAGAGCCCAATAATGGTAGGTGTGGCTAACCGGCAGATTAAAAGACTAATTTCACGTCATCTGCGCTTTGCTAAATTGCTGTTTTGCCTTAAAATCCATTTGAAGTCGATCGGCATTAACTCACTGGCTGCTATTTGACGACGCTAAATGCTCAATCCATTTGATCCGAGACAGTGAATGATTGCTGCCAGCCTTTTCAATCTGAATGGAGTGCATGGCATAGAAACGTGAGCGTTGACAGACAGTCCTCACAGTTTAAATAAACTGGACGTCTATCTTTGGCAATCTTAGGAAGTGAGTTAATAGTAGAAAAATGAAGTTCAGATTTGTTGACATTAAGATTAATCTTCGAGTTAGCAGGGGTTAAATTAGTCGGTAGACTTTATTTTAACAAATTCCGTGCAGTTACGTATTTTTTAATTTCAGGGCTCCAGACTGGCTAAGTTAGCGCGAGTCAATGGTTCCTTCCTCGCATGTCAACAAAATACAATACTAACAGATCTAACATAGTCACATAAATTCAAAATGCGGATCATTGTTCAAAATACCCATTCGGCCAAAATAATGTCACACCAGACTGCCGTAATTCATTTATTTCTGCGGGACTATTTTTTTTTTTTTTTTTGGATGCACAATGCGACCACAATAGAGAGGAGTGCTTCGGCCACTCATGCTCATGCTGCATTCGAAGAAGGTGGGAAGTTGGATTTATCCCACTCGGATGGTACCAGTTGCGACCTAAAAGCGTTCCAAGCGTTTTTTTTATTTTGGCTCTCAAAAGACATTTTGACCTCCAGCCAACATGGCTTCTCATAAGCGATCATATAGTGGAGGAAAAACAACGGCTGAGGTAAATGGACAACTGTAAACTGCCTTCTTTAGTTTTACTATTGACGGTCTGCTTTTCGACGGGCAGCACATTTTGTCGAGTAACGTCTGATTGAAGCAACTCGTCAAGTCGGGGTACTTTTTTTTTTTTTCTGACTTCGCAACTATGGCCTCCCAGTTCGAGTGGTGTTCCAATGATATTTATGCTGGTTGGAGGTTGCAAAACACCGATTTCCCACCTTCTTCATCAGTCTTCAGAGTCTTGACTGAAGAACGGCAACATAGTGAAACGTGCATTTAGAGGCTGTGGAAACAGAAGAAATGGGTAAATGACAGTTTTTACTAATTTCCAATGAAGAACAAGGAACAATACAAACTGTGGATACTTGCTGCTGGCTACAACATAAACACACCAGTGGAAAAAATATCACTCCGCTCTGCACCGTGTTACCAACAGAACTACTGGATTACAAATGTTGCTGTTCATACTGCAGTTTTTGACATGCAATGGTAGGTTTTAATAACTTCATCCTGAAAACATAGCCAACACTATTTTCATGCGTGCATATGTTTTTTCATTGGCATGCTAGGACGGGCTCATTGACTCACGCTAGCTTAGCCACTCAGGACCCCTGAAACTAATAAATAGCTAACTATCTGCACGGAATTTGTTGAAATCAACTCCACCGACTAATTAAACCCCCGCTAAATTGAAAATTAAGCCTAATGTCAAACATTCTGAACTTCCCCTTTAATACTGGAAAATAAAAACAAACTTAAATAATGAGCCAAAATGAATTACTTATACTATGTTATGTATTGATAGTCAATATTAAAGAAAAGTCTTTTTAAAAAATTCAAACAGTGCGTATTCGACCATGAATTATTTCGGGAACTTCCGCGGGACTCCCGTGGGGTGGGAGTCAAAATTGTATTAATCCTGTGATTGGGAAGGGAAAAATGTAGGGTATCCGCAGGGTCTTAAAAAGTCTAAAAATGTCTTAAACGCAATAATTTGAATTTAAGGCTTTAAAATGTCTAAAATTCTCCTAAAATTTCACAAAACGTCTTAAATACACATTTGAAAGGTCTTACTAATCTATTGGTATTACTTTTATCTAGAACATGCATGAACAGTCTTGCTGTCTATAGCTTAACTACAAAGTGAACTACCTGCGCTTTTTCCTGCAAGTCTTTTCTTTTTTGCTTGAATAGATCTGAAAGGAGTCTTAAACTGCATTCGTTATGGTCTTTAAAAAAGTCTTAACTGTTGTCGAAACCTGCAGAGACCCTGTAATAATCAACGGAAGTGGCGGTTTCACGGGTTGGAACGAAGGGGCACTGGCCTTACTTCTAATTTGAATGGCCCCTTAATATATTCACTATGGAAAACAGTCTGTGATGGCGCATTCATCTTGAATTCTAACCCTTATACTTTCTTATCCTTTCTTCAGAGTCTGAAGCAAGAGCTGCATTCTCTTCTGGAGGATAAGATCCGCAGGCCAGCCCCTGTGGACTGGCAGAACCGTCAGTCCAAAGATTGTGCCGTCATCACGGCCATCATCGATCTCATCACCACGCAGGAGACGACGGCAGCGAGGGTTGGGGGTCGCGACAGAAGCCACGACAGGACGTGGACCCCAAGAGGACAACACATTTACTTCAATGACGAGGACAGCGATGAGGACAATTAGTGCGGGATGAGATCTTAGAAGCTGAATTGCAGGTCGCTGGCTTATTTATTGGGAAACCACCCACCTAGTAGTCATTTCTTACAAACTAAACTATTAATAAGTGAAAGCAGGACTTTTGTATGTGATTTGAATGATCACCTGCAAACATTTTGCAAAGCACATCATGTAACACCAACATCTGCTCAGTACAGTATTCGTGTTAGAAGTGTACAGAATTTGTGAAACCATTTAAAGTGTAAATGTTATGACAATATGAAATAAAATATCTTCATCAGTGTTTGATAAACCTTTAATTTATTTTTAGCTTTATGCCCAAATTGGGGTAATTAGAACATATTTTGCCATAACATCCACGCATGCTTTGTGCAATATGAGCACAAAACGTATTTGGCGGAAAACACAGATAAGACTGAAAAAGCAGTTTCTGCTCTTGCACTCCTCTTTAAAAGACACTGTTGTATTTTAAGACAAAACAACTGTTGTGTTGGATAGAACTATATGTTTATATACTGACATGGCAGATTCATGGCGCATTAAGCCCCCAAACTATTTTTAATTTTTCCGTTTTACCCTGGAAAGCCCTGTTTACAGATGTCGCGCAACCGCTTTTGTTTCAACCCAGCAATAAAACAAAGGTAATTACATTTATTATTCAAAATGTCATTTTAACCTTAGAACAGTACTTCTCAAATAGTGGGGCGCGCCCCCCTGGGGGGGCGCAGAGCGATGCCAGGGGGGGCGCATGTGACCTCGGGGAACATGTTTTTTTTGGTTTTTTTTTTTTTACCGTACTGGAATAAAGTGTACTTGCACATCCACTCAGTACTGTAGGTGGCAGTGGCGCTCTCATTTTCAGAGTGCGCGCAGTATTTTTGAACTAAGGAGAGCACTCAGCACACACAGACAACAGATATGAAGAGCAGTGTGCCACCGCCATTTTCGAAAGCCGTTTTCCGACCGGACTCACTCACGCAGCGACCCACTGTCTTGTCCGGTTCTCACGTCGCCGCCTGAGAAGTGCCATTTTCGGCTTGGGATCGTCACGACGACCGCCCTCGCCTACGGTTCTACCTCGGCCGCCGTGAATGCACTTTTTTCGTGCCGTTTGCCTTTTAGCTTTGACTTTTAATACAGTGGGTGATGATGAAAGACCACTGTTTACTGTGTCTAAAAATAATTATAGCAGACAGCCAGAAGCCAAATCAATTAAGACGCCACTTAAAGACATTAGACCCCAATCTCATTGTTAAGCCGCTTGATTTTTTCAGTGAAAACGTGCCGAATATTGCCAACAATCGTCCTGCTTTGTCAGTGTTATATCAGTAAGCCAGTGAGCATTGTTAGCATGCTCATTGCAAATTAACTCCACACCATTGCAAAGGAGGTAAATACTGTGAGCAGCAAAAATAAAAACTGTCCTGTCCAAGGACACTTTTTTCTTCTTCTTTTATTCAGATTTGTTTTTTCGGTCAAATTTTTTGGCACATTGTCCTCATGAGTGAATGTTTCTAATCAATTTTAATTTGTTATTATTTACTGATTTTATTACATTTTATTTTTCTGTATCAAATGGTCAAAAATGTACCTTGAGTGTATTTTTTAGTTTGGATGTGAGTTTTTTTTTTTTTTTTTAAATTCAGGCAAATTGATGGGCGTTAAGTCTTTTCTGTTACAAACAAAACAATGTTAATAAAGTTATACTTTATAAGTTTATCTCTGTTATTTTCTCTAATAGGAAAAAAAAAGGATACAATGTGAGGCAGAGACGTACTTATAATAGTAATATTGTAGACAAATGATACTATTTACAGTGGCGGCAGAATTTGGGGGGGCGCGAAACATTTACGTCTTCCTTGGGGGGGCGTGACAGAAAACAATTGAGAAGCACTGCCTTAGAATCATTCATTGATGTCTAATATTTCGTTTTAAAAAAAAAAACTTTAAAAAATTATTCACTCGCATATTTTAAACTTATAACACATGACGTCACAATGAAAAAAATGGTGTCTGTAAAAAAGTCACAGATATTTTCCTCATAAATATCGCTTAATTGTATTAATTTTTTGTTACTGTTGCATTTTCTCCGATATTTTAGATGATGATTGATCCTAACAAAGAAAAATGGGGGAAAAAAAACGTTTAAAAGGGTAAATATATGAAAAAGAACATCTTGACCTCGCCTTGATGTCTGCGATTTCTGCATCAAGACCCTTGTTATATTACAGTGTTTCACCCATAAAATCCCCCCAAAAATCCAGCTGTGGCCATTCACAGCTGTGTCTTGACACTCTGTTATACATGCTACATGGAGTTTTTGAATCGAAACAAGGTAAGCACACGATTATATCTCGTTAAAGTTATGGCGTCTGTAATTCTGCTCTCGCGTTTTTTAAACAGCAAAACCCTTTAAAATCTCAATTTTTTCCCCAGAAAATTGAGATTTTAAGCTTCCCAATGATGTATCACACATGCATATCAGACAATTTTGAAATCTGGCCAAATTGGGGGTCTCAGAACGGAACTTCAAGTCACCTGAGTGTTTTCTGCCATATATACTGTATTTGTTTTAATTGTCCTCCTTTGCTAAAACGAAAATACATTAATTCAAAACAATTTAGCTTTTTAATACAAAAAAAAACTTTAAAACAGGCGTCCCCAACCTTTTATGCACCACGGACCGGTGTGATGTGGGTCTTTATTTTTTCACGGACCGGTGATCTGCCAAATTTTGCACCCTCATAAAATTTTGCTCCAAGGCTTTTCTGGCGGTGAAAAAACCCTCTTTTATATTCAGTTGGACTCTTTTCCTACATGTCCGTCCAGGATCGAACGTAAGTTAATACCGGTATTCCTTTCTTTAAAGAAAGTTTGTAGTGTTTACTTTGGAATCGCTGCATTCGCGGCCATTTTTAACGTTACACGCACGCAAATTTGGTCAAAACACTGGCAATTTGCTGCAGAAAAATACAGCAAATATAAAATACCGTTTGTTTTTAGCCTTGTCGTGTTAAGTGCAGGGAAAATATAACTCATCCGCTGAATCAGTGGCAGGCCTGAGCTTGTTTCGTTGAGACGAGATGGTACCATCTAGGTGTGATGGGAGAGTGAAAGAAGCCGGCTTCACAAAGATACGATGTTGAAAATTGTAGCACGGTTTTCAGTGCTCTCGTTGCGATGTCAGGATATTCCAGAAAGACTTTAATCCAGAACCTCGGTAGAGTTGTTGTCTCAAATGTGCAGTACGTTTAAGGTCGCCGTCATTTGCGATCTCTACAAGCTGATCCTCCTGTTGCACAGACATGGTCGAATCACTCTGTTTATTCACAAACGGGTCACGAATCCACTCCTTCATAGTTCGTGGGTCTTTAGAGATGGGGAAGTAGCGTAGATTTTGTTTGCCCTTTTCCCCATAAAAAATCTATCCAAAGATGTCTTTTTTTTCAGTCATTTTAGTGTTGGGGCTAATTATTTCCGGGAACAAATGTGATGTGCCTGCCCTACGGTATACGTTATTATCGAGGACAAGCGCACATAGATATGGCGGAAAACGGAGACAAGACTGAAAAAGCAATTTCTGCTCTTGCACCCCTCTTTAAAAGAAACTGCTGTATTTTAAGCCAAAACAACCCTTGTGTTTGATAGTATATACAGATATACTTTTCTGTATATGCTGCCATAGCAGATTCATGACTCATTAAGCCCCCGAACTATTTTTAATTTGTCCGTTTTACCCTGGAAAACCCCGTTTACAGACGTTTACAACCGTTTTTGTTTCAACCCAGCCATAAAATGGGTGTAGTTAATTATATTTATTATTTAAAATGTCAGTCATTTTTAGCTTAGAATCATTAATTGATGTCTAATATTTCGTTAAAAAAAAAAAACGAAAAAATTATTCACTCGCATATTTTAAACTTTTAAACAAATGACGTCAGAATGAAAAAAATGGTGTCTGTTAATTGTTTTTTGTTGTTGTTGTTTTGTTCCTGTCGCATTTTTACGATATGGTCGGTGACAAATAATCAATCCAAAAAAAAAAAAAAAAAACGTTTTAAAAGGGTGAATGTATGAAAAAGATAATCTCAATCACTCAATGATGTCTGCGATTTCTGCATCGCGACCCTTGTTTCACCCATAAAATCTCCAAAAAATCCAGCTCTGACTATTCACAGCTGTGTTTTGACATTCAGTGATATATGCTACATGGAGTTTTTGGATCGAAACAAGGTAAGTACGCGATAATAACTAGTTAAAGTCATAGCGTCTAATTCTGCTCTCGCGTGCTCTCACCTCCGGATAGGGTTTTACTGTGTAAAAAACATTTACCAAAAAAAAAAAAAAAAAAAAAAAAAAGCCCTCCTGTTCAAAACTTTTCTTCCCCCAGAAAATTGAGATTTTAAGCTTTCCAATGATGTATCACACATGCATTTCGGACAATTTTAAATTTGGCCAAATTGGGGGTCTCAGAGCGGAACTTCTAGTCACCTGAGTGTTTTCTACCATATACAAAACAAGATGTACTGCTAGCAGTCTATTATTTCTAATACGACATTCTATCTATCCTATAGTATTATATCTAGACTAAACAGTGATATTGGTGTTTTAATGGGCACAGGCCAAAGTTAATTCACCCAGAATGCCGTGACCCTCGTGAGGAAAAGCGGCATGGAAAATGAATGAATGCAGTCGTTAATAAATTATTATTTCTGTGCGGCCTGGTAGCAAATGTGACACAGACCGGTACTGGGCCGCGGCCCGGCGGTTGGGGAACCCTGCTTTAAAATGTTTGTTTAGTCCCCACCCCCGCAGCATTGACCACAGAAAATATAGGAACAAATATATGCTTCTTTTTACAATGTGAAAAAATGTTTTCCTCCTGATGTCGAAACGTGGTAACTCATTTACGATCGGCTGTTTACAGAGCCATCAAACCAATATTGTTCTATTAATGAACATACACCACATAAAAAACATAGAAAGCATCAAGGCTCTTCTTTTTGTGTGACTATAAGAAAATGATTCTTCTATTTTGTAGTGAAAATTCTCAATTTGGAAAAATTCACCACCAGAGGGGTTGTAAAACTTGATAACTTTATAGTAGTGTGTAAGGGCTGGCTGATGAATAAAGTAATGCATGAAGAAAAACCAGAAAGCCCAAAATAATAATACATTGTATTCATAGAGCACTTTAACAGATGCTCAAAAACACTTTACAGTAAAAACAAATGTCAATAGGTCAACAATTAAGATGTTATTTTTTTTATGGTTCATTTGACATGTTGTACAGTACAATCACTGGAGACTTTAGTACATCTGTACAATCAACCCAATGCATGGAGCTGTATCAAAAACTCTTTTTCAGCATTTACAGTGGAAGTAAAAAAACAACATTTTCTCATTCAATTGCATAAGAAAGCGTTTCGAAACGTTTGATGAATAAATTGGTTTCTAAATATTTATTGAGAAAATATTCATATTTGTAATGACTTTACATATTTACAGAATGGTACACAACTGATTTACATGTAATTCGGGGGTTCAAACCACACGGTGCATCTTCCTTATTTATTTGAAAAAGTGCCTTCAGTTTTTAACAAAAAACATTTTTCCCTTTACACATATTATGGAGATGTTCACAATTACATCACCTTCATGGGAAAAATTACTGAAGTACAGCTCCTAATCAAATATTAACTGCAGAGATTTTTGTCACATGAAAGAATATTAGCAGTATAGTAACTAGGGGTGTGACAAAATATCAAAATGGTGATATATCGTGATACTTTGTATCCCAAAAGGTTATCGATGTGCGCCTGCCAAGAATCGAGATATTGTTTTGAAAAGTGTCAATGTCTTAAAAAAAAAAAAAATCACCAACAATTTGCTACCAAAATCTTCCACCATAATAGTGTCTCAGTTAACTCTAAAGCTGCATTGATGGTGCTCGACGCCCAATCCATTTAGACTGGGAAGGTTCGTTCATTCAAAACCAGAGCATTCACAGTCATTCTGTCCGATTTTCAGGTCATCTACAGGTCACTTGCTGTTCATTTTAGGGCATTTACAGTTCATTTCTGTTGAGTTTGAGTCACTGCCTATCAGGGGTGAAAGTGGGCCAGAACGGTCAGGAACACAGTTCCGGTATAAAATTCAGGGCCGGGATGGTGTTCCCGTACACGATGCTTTGATTCCGAAAATATGATGGCAACTGTCAAAATGCTATGTTAAAAAAAAAATGCTAAGCCGCCACACATGCATTTCATCTCCAAGAAGAAAGCAATCTACCAATATCAGATTTACATACACAAGTGTTAACAACAAGCATAATAAAGTGCTTGTGTAGCGTAGTCCGGTTCCACCAATATTTATTATTTATTTTATTCCACGGACGGCATGTAGGTTTCCCCAGCTGCTGCATTTAGCAGAGTCTGACGAGGATGAGTCAAGTCAATGTGCGAATGCATGAAATGGCTGAACTCATTTATCCGTTCAATTGGCTGAGATACTGACATGTGATCAGCAGAGATAGTTAGCTCTGATTGGTTCAAATGTGCATGTTTTCTGGAGCAGCAAAAAAAAAAAAAAAATCGTTGAATTGATGCGACAAAAAAGGGCAATGCAACATAAAATGGATCAAATCTTTAAAAGTAAGCAAAGAGTTGAGGAGGCTCATTTATCATATTTAGTTTTATTTGCTCTGATGGGGAGGTTCAGAACTTCTTAGCTGTCAATGTGCACTTTGGACCTATATTTCTTCATTTATGTTAGGCTACTTATTCATTTCCTTATGATTTAAAAAAGTCATAATGTTTGCGCGATCTTCAAAATACATTCCATTTCACTCTGCATAATATAAGTCATTTGTACTTATTTTCCAGAATATATGTTACTTATATCGTATTAAAAAAAAAAAAATGTTTACATTAACTTCAATTTTAATATACATCCTATGTTCTTAAGTAGTTAAAATTGAGATTTGGCATTTAGTATGTGAGGAACTGAGGGAAAATAAAATAAAAACAGTTTTCTTTGCATTTCAGTAGTTTTAGGAGGTTTGCCCCCCTCCGAAAAAAAGAAAATATATAAATAAATAAAATTTCTGGCTCCGTGGAGACCTTCACGTCGGGGAGTTCCGGCAAGAAATTCTAGCCACTTTCACCCCTGCTGCCTATTGATTTGGGTGATTCCCAGGTCATTTCCTGTTCTGTAACTCAAACAGGAAGAGACCCATAAAATACGACGAAATCAAAAGGAAGTGACTGAAAATGAACAGGTAAATGACCGTAAATGGCCCAAAATTACCTCTTTGCCTGGCATTGGCTGCCACTACCGGCCATAGACTGAGAGGTTGGAAGTTAATGAACATTCGTTCATTCGCTGCCATCCCTTCCACTTCAAACGGACTGAACGTCTACTAATGATAAACTCCTTCCAATTCACAGCACAAGCATGTTTTTTCGTTTATTAGTTGTTTGTAGAATATCCTAGAATGATTTCCTGACCAATGTATCGATAATCGTTGTATCGTCAGATCCAGAGGTTGCGCTAGACTTTTTCGTTGTCTGTCATTTTGACTGAGTGTCATAAAAATCCGGTCATAATCTATTTTTACCCGTCACTTACATTTTTAAAATGATAATAATGACATATTCAATAGTATTTAGTTTTCATTCATTTTTAATTAATATTCCTTCCGAACACGCTTAACAAGAGGCAAACAGACAGCGGAGTGCACCAATCAGCGACGGGCAGACGTGCCGTTAGCAAAGCGACGAGGGCAGGACAAGGGACTTGTGCACGGAAGTAAACATACGAGGAGAACAGAGTTTATTCAACATGGCTAGCGCGAGACAGACTGTTGTCAATGTCTCGTGTCGATGTGTTTTAGCTCATTTAAAACTGAATTTACCGAGGATTGGAACATATTCTCGGCTCACCCGTTCGCCATCCGTGTTGATGTAGAGACGACTTTCGGCGCGCAAGAGTGACGTTGCTCGTGAAGAACACGTCACGCAAATAAACAAATCTGATTTGTCGATTGATTTTGTACTTACTCGAGAGGCTGTGTCCCAGACTTTTCTCTCAGTGTTTGAAAAATACAGGGAGAACAGTCTGGCCGTGCCAGGCAAACACTCCGTTGCCTTGACATTTTTCCGAGTAAGGCCAACGACGTCATGCATCAAGAGAGACAATCGCTAATTAATATGCTCACTCGCCACCCTGTGGTCTGGGGTGTGAATCGCAACCTGTCAAAATGACGGATGGACTTGTTTTTTCCGTCACCGTTTTAAAAAACCGGTCAACAACGGAAAAAATTCGGTTAACGCGACCCCTGGTCAGATCATCGTTATTGTGAGCTTTGTATCGTAAATTATATTGTAATTTGAGGTACCAAGAGGTTCCCACTCCTAATAGTGACCCACCCAGGTTATAAGATGACTTACGTATTCGCTGTTTATGTGTACTATCTAAATGTCAGAGAACTGTGCTAAGTGAGTTGAGGAGCCCCATTTGAATAAATGTAATGTTTTGACATTTATCTTGCGTTGTCTATAGGCAATTTGAACCATTTTTGGGTTGAAAAATGCAGCTAAACAGAAGGAGAACTCATGATAACTAAACATAAACACAACACTGTAGGGATCAACACATACTGTAGTCTTAATCCATTGATAACGATTAATCTGTGCAGTTACATGATAACAACGCTAGTCAGTCTGCACATGAGTGTGCTTGGTTTACATGCCTCAGGAGTGCACCTGATATACATTAACAATGTTTCAATTGTAGTTACTTCGGGTACTATACTTCACTACTGGGTGTGTGGAAGGTGACCATTCAAGGGTACTCGCATCTAAATCAGCCAGGGAAGCTTATAGAAACTGGATATGAATTTACCATTGGATGTCTGCTATTTTGGTTGGGATACTGTAATAGTGTTCATTTGCGAAATGTGCAACTCTCCCCCAATTTTTGTCTCTTATTTTTAAAGAGACCTTGAAGGCATTTAGTTGATGACACCAAGGCAAGGACAACCATCTTGTGTCTTCATTGCTATTTATCGCCACGGACATGAAGTTAGGCCCAGGCCAAGGTCCGCTATTGCCCCTGAAGGCATTAATGTCCACAATGTCAAACATTTGTCTCAAGGCCCTGCAGGCGGTCCATCCTCTGCACATTGCGCTCAATGGTGGCCTGACACGTGATTGGCTCTGCACACTCTGCCAGGAACCAGCCGCGCTCACCGTCACGCAGACGCTCGCCCTCGTACCAGCCTGGCAGAGAAGAAGAGACCGCAGTTCAATTTAGTGAGTATTTAAATTTGTGCATTTTTATTAGGGCTGTCAAAATTATCGCTTTAACGGGCGGTAATTAATTTTTTAAATTAATCACGTTAAAATATTTGACGCAATTAACGCACATGCCCTGCTCAGATTAAAATGACAGCACAGTGCAATGTCCACTTGTTACTTGTGTTTTTTGGAGTTTTTTCGCCCTCTGCTGGCGCTTGGGTGCGACTGATTTTATGGGCTTCAGCACCCATGAGCATTGTGTAGTTATTGACATCAACAATGGCGGGCTACTAGTTTATTTTTTGATTGAAAATTTCAAAAATTTTATTAAAACGAAAACATTAAGAGGGGTTCTATAACTTGTATTAACATTTATCTTTTAAGAACTACAAGTCTTTCTATCCATGGATCGCTTTAACGCAATGTTAATAATGTTAATGCCATCTTGTTGATTTATTGTTATAATAAACAAATACAGTACTTATGTACCATATACTGAATGTATATATCCATCTTGTGTCTTATCTTTCCATTCCAACAATAATTTACAGAAAAATATGGCATATTTTATAGATGGTTTGAAATTGCGATTAATTAAGATTAATTGATTTTTAGGCTGTAATTAACTCGATTAAAATTTTTAATCGTTTGACAGCCCTGGTTTTTATGTTTATTTTGGATTTTTTGGCAACATTTAAAAGTGGGCTACTACTAATACTTACCATCTTCTACTGTCTGAGAGACAAGCACCACATCAGCCACCTGCAGTGACAATTCGTCTGGCTGCTTAGCTGTGTAGGTTCGTATCACCTCAACCTGAGTTGCATCTAGAACAGCAATACCCGTTAATCTTTAGGGCAGTTCAAGTAACCATTTGCATTTTACTTAACAGCCACACGGGGGAGTGATTGTCTTACTCGTCCTGTCCTGACTCTTCTCTTTGTTGACATTGTGGCCCAGGGCACTGATCCACCGGGCACGCTCATTTCTAAAAGCACACACTTTGTGTCAAGTTTCGGAACAATTAGTCAACAGAATACAACATTAGGTACACCTTAGGACAGTTTGAACCACCCAAAACGTATCCTCATAAAGACCTGGCGTCCACATACAGTATGTGGACATTTTGGGTAATGTAGGCCACAATACATAGGCTGAGTTTGACTTTTGGGCCAGGGGGCAAACAACATGTTGATGACCCCAAAACACAGTGTCAGCAATAAAATTAACTTACAAGAATATGTATAATAAGTTGAAAATGAGCGTTTTTTTGTTTCCCATCATTCTTGAGGGGAATTCTAAATCAGGATGCTTAGGACAGCTATACTTTTTGCCAAGATTGTCATTCATTGAAAATGGTATGCCCGCCGGTGTCGTGCCAATGTAGTTACCCCAGTCTAAATTTGTATTCCCCGGGCGGAGCCACATGGAGGTAGATTTGTGTCTTCATTTTTCGATTAAAAAAAATGTTTGAATGCAAAACTAAATTTGAAACTCAAAAAAATGCATTTGAAAGCTATTTTTCTTTGAATTTTTGTTCTGATTGATGTCAGTTTTTTTTGATTGAAGCAACTTTTTTGATTGAAGTAATGTTGTTTTAGGTTTGGGCTACATTTTGGATAGGACATTTGTGTCTTGATTATTCAATCAAAAAATAAGTTGCTTCAAACAAAAAAATATATATTTTCAAACGAAAAATCACTTCAATCAAAAAAAGAAAAATTTCAATCATAGAAAAAAAAGCTTTTTGAATGCGAAAAAATATTTGAGACTCAAATATTTGCATTTGACACTTAATTTTTTATTTAAAAAGTTTTTTGGGCCATATTATGGATAGGACATTTGTGTCTAAATCATTCAATCTCCCAAAAAGTTCCTTCAATCCCCCAAAAATATTTTAAAACAAAGAAAAAAATCTTTTGAAAAATAAAATTGCCCTCCCCAATTTTTTAAAAATAATATGCAAAGCAAATGACTGTCTAAGGTGCTAGTCACATGGTCTGTTCATAAAAATAATTTTGACCGATTATAAATTTTGTTGTTGTTCATTTCATTCATTTTTGTTGGTTACTTTAATGCTTTACAACTTTTATACATACCGTATACAGGAAAGTCAATTACATGCAATGACACTTTTCCCCCACCAGGTGGGTCCTGTCCCCCCCTTAAACTCCGCTTATGCCATAATATTATTAATTTATTATTAAAACATTAGATTTATAAGTTAATGATCATTATGATATTATGATATATAATTCTTCAGCAGGGGGACACGTCTGGCAGTGCAGGATTTGAGTCCCTGGCGGCGCATTGTGTTACTGATAGTAGCCGTTGTTACTGTGGTCCCAGCTCTCTGTAGGTAATTCAGTAGGTCCCCCCGTGTGGTTCTGGGATTTTTGCTCACCGTTCTTGTTATCATTTTGACGTCACGGGGTGAGATCTTGCATGGAGCCCCAGATCGAGGGAGATTATCAGTGGTCTTGTATGGCTTCCATTTTCTAATAATTGCTCCCACAGTTGTTCCCAGCTTGGTGCAGGTCTACAATTTTGTCTCTGGTGTCCTTCGACAGCTCTTTGGTCTTGGAAATAGTGGAGTTTGGAGTGTGACTGACTGAGATTGTGGACAGGTGTCTTTTATACCGATAATGAGTTAAAACAGGTTCCATTAATACAGGTAAAGAGTGGAGCCTCGTTAGATCTTGTTAGAAGAAGTTAGACCTCTTTGACAGCCAGAAATCTTGCTTGTTTGTAGGTGACCAAATACTTATTTTCTACTCTAATTTGGAAATGAATTCTTTAAAAATCAAACAATGTTTGATGTTTGACAATTTCTCCGCCCGTCTGTGTGGCTGTCGCGCGCCCGGTGGGGCTTGCGTGCTGCTGGATGTGGTAGGGCATGCTCCGGTTGGGGGTTCCGGTGCCGGGATTGGCGATGCGGCGGCGTAGGGTTGGTCGCCAACGGGCTTACACTCATAAGAGATTCACACGATTACTGGGTTCTAGATCACAGAACTGATTTGTGTACACTCTACCCCCTTTCAATCACTTAGCTTATAGTCTTATAGACACCCCCACCCCCATTCTCCTCTTTCACTGGCCAATAGGCCCCCACATGGTGTAAACCGGAAATACATCTCGCTGACGATAGCACCAGCATATTAGTAACTAGTTTAGATGTTCAATGTATTTCTTGTTGTTGTTTGTGTATGTGTTTCTTTTCTTTCTTCTCTTGTATTTCTTTTCTTCTGTCCCCCCATAATCCCTTCCTGTTCGCTGCTTTGTCATAATAAAAAGGTATTTTGAATGATCACAATGGGAGTATGTCAGACTCTCAATGTGAAACATTAAAACTGTTCAGAATCCGGGCACTTAGACTTCCATTCTCTGTGTCAAACAGCTGAACAGGGCAGGTTTAAAAAAAAAAAAAATAAAAATAAATAAATAAAAATCAAACAATGTGATTTTCTGTTTTTTTTCCCACATTCTGTCTCTCATGGTTGATGTTTACCCATGTTGTATGTAAATGTTAAGAGATGGACACCTGCGACTTATAGTCAGGTACGGCATATAAGTGGATTTTTTTTTTTTTTTTTTTTTAATTACGGTATACGTCCATTTCATTATGGCTGACACACCTGACATTTCTGGCATCAGACGTCTGGCACCTTCAATGGGCAGCCTATGAGTTCAATGAGTGAAAATTTGGCAGGCATGCGTTATCGGAAAATATTTAAACACAAGGAATCCGAAATTTTTAATGAATAATTTTCATCAGTAAAATAGCCACTGAGTAAAGAAGTCAAACAAAAGGAAACAATGTAAAAATAAAGCATGTGTCATTTTTATGCGCAAACTAAATTCTGAGCACAGTCTTAAGAGTAATGATATATATATCAAAATGAAGTCACCATATTAAGAAAAGAGAGAACATAATTCCACATTGAATATGGTCTATTAATGTTTGACTAGCTAGATGACTCACTTGAAATTCTTGTTTTATGATTGTAGTTTGTAGTGCGTCATTAATGTGTTTTAAACATTTATTATGATGCCTCATGGGTGCTGAAATTTACAAACAGATAATCACAATTATAAAAAATATTAAGGAACAGCTCTCTCTCAATGTCAATCAAAATATCAAAAACAATATGTTTTCATATAAGCAGCTTTTCATTATTAGATTCTTCAGTCTTCCTAAGAAAAAGTTCAGTGAGTGTGTGTGCTGAATGTTGAGAGAGCGAACAGAATGGGCCTTATTGAGTAAATTTGAGCGGCTCAGCAGGTTTGCAAAAGAAAGAGGTGTGTTGTCAGGCCGACAAGTTGAACAGAAGCAGCACAAAGGTAAAGTCTCAGGAGGCCACCGAGAGACTTTGAAATGCTTTTTTTTTTTGTGTCGTCTCATCCATGGGAAGGAAATGCACACGTATGATGGGCGGAGCCAAACAGATCAAGATCCATGTAACTTAAGCTCTCGTTTTTACCTGTTCCCACATCCCACTGCGGGGTAGAATCTTGCTGCGTGAGATTTAAATGAATAGATGAGCATGAGCGTTAAAACATAAGAAATACAGTGGTACCTCGACATACGATCGCTTTGTCACACGATCTTTTCAACATCCGACTTAAAATTTGACTCGCCATTTGTTTCTTCATCCGACGACATGCTTGAAATACGATTTATGACAGCACTGCAGTTTTTATGTTTTGACGCAAGACAGTCACACAGCGGATTTTCTTGTTAGAGAAATCAACACAGGTTCCAAAGTTCGTGCAGGTGGTGAAAAAAGGTGACGCTTACCATTGGAATGAAGATGGAAATGATAGATAAATATGTGCGTGGTGTGCGCATCTGTGACCTGGCTTGAAAATACGGACGTAGAATGTCTGCAATCTCGATGGTCCTCCTCTGACGTCCGTTCGCCAGTCTTTATAAGTTAAGGTGACTATTATTGTTGTAACATCGCCAAAGAAATCGCCAGCTTCGTCAGGTTTTTTAATCATTTATTCCAAAACTCGTGCACAACACGCCTACTGTCCACTGCAGCTGACACAGACAACAGAACACCTTAATGCCAGCAATATGAAGCAATCATCAGAGAATCCCAAAATGTGAAAAATAAGGTCGTAATAAAACCTTTTTTTCCAAATTTGTAAAAAGAAAAGTCAAAATGAATATGTGTAATAAGCACTCGGATATATATAACCCTTGCTAAATCCTGTTTGTTTTTTTCATGGAACCTGCAGATGCATGTGTTGACTTGCATTCATCATTTTTTTTCTAAAAAGAAATGTCAAAATTCTTAATTAGTTTAAAAATCATGAAACTTTAGGTGTATCAAAAGTGATACATTTGGCAATATGGGGTTAAAAGAGAAAGATAAATCTCTGCTGCACCTATCTCTGTGACACCAGCCACACAGTGCGTTCAGGTACATCACGCAAAACACATCCACCACATTAGTACCTGAATTGTTACATTATTACAGAAATTATTAATATTGTTATTATTATTACTTATAATTTATTTGTTTTGCTATGTGTAATTGTCATTTGTAATAGAACCAGCAGTATTTATTAAGGATTTAGTGTAGGTTTTCGGGCTGTGGAACAAATTAATGGAATTATATTGTATTCTTATGGGAAAATCCTGCTCAACATACGACCATTTCGACTTACAAACTAGGTCCTGGAACGAATTAACTTCGTATGTAGAGTAGAGGTGCACGATAATGATCAGTCCGATAATTATCGGTCCGATAATAGGAATTATGACGCCATTCCAATAAATCCGATAACATATTATATTATCGGCCCTTTTAATAATATTTTTGGCACGGTGTCTGATTGGGATTTGTGCGTTTGTTTCCACTCCTTTTTTTCCAGTATGCAAAGTTTAGTTACCTTTTTTGTTTTTTTCATTATAATAATGTTCATGTCATCATGAAAATTCTGGTTGGGTCAAAGGCAAATCCAAGCTAAATCAACCACTAGTATTTTTGACGTACTGTACAGGTGTTCAAAAACTCAGGTGAATATACATTGAAAAATGAGATATATATTATCGATTATCGTATCGGTATCGGCCTTGAGGAGCAGGAAGTTATCGATATCGGTTTCAAAAAATGGATATCGTGCACCCCTAATGTAGAGGTACCACTGTATGCTGAAAAATATAAAGCCTGTGCTTTTATACGTAAAGTATATAAATCATATGTGAGTCATCTTGGATTATTGTTTTTTAATTGTACACTTTGCCTTGTGATCCTTTCTTGGACACGTGTGGAATGGTCCTTACGTTGCCTGCCTCAATGGTCAAGGGTCATAATAAATAAAAAATAAGATAAAATAAAACAGGCCTTATATGGACTACTTTTAGACGAGCACTTGTCTCCATTAGGTTCACTGGTTAGCTGGAGTCCAACCTAGCTGACTTTGGATGAGAGGTGGCATTCACCCTGGACTGGTCACAACCCAACATACTAAAATTTTGAGTCTTCATTAAACTTAGCGTGATTGTTTTAGCATTGTTTCAAGACTTGGGTCTGTTCTTTGAAGCCCTTTCAGCTAGTTCTTGTCGATTACACAATTCTCATCTCTGTTTGAAACAAAATGACTATAAGATGGTTACTTCGGACCAAAATGGCACACTACTTTAAGTGTGGTCTCTTGAGAATTGTGTGTGTCGGCTCCAGCTGACTTATATGCTCCTTTTGGCTCCTTCCTGTATATGACCCACAACTTTTGACCTTATGGTATCTTAGGTGGCCTACTAGTGTGACTCAAGTCAACACATGGTTTAACTTTAGCAACATCACTGCACTGTTGCAAATTCTTATCACGAGATGATGGCTTTGTAACTGATTAACCCTCAGCCTTGAATACAACCATATTCCTCTTTTCCTTTAGAAAGAGGATACACTAGCACTAGCAGCATTAGCATATGTGTCAAAAATGTGACTTGATGTAGTAGGGAAAGACAGCAGCTAGTCATTATAGTGACACGTTCGAATGCACATCATGTACATGCATGTCAGTGACAAGCACTTTAATGGTTATCTGTGATATGTACATGACGTAGGAGTATGTTTATGTGTTTATACGGAGACAGGTGTGGGGCTGGTTAGGTGAATAGCTAAAGAGCTAGAGAATGTGAAGCATCATAAATCCATTATCAGGGGATCTTCTTACACCCCTGCCTATGTGCAATGTGCAACCTCTTTCCCGACTAGATAAAAAGCGATGACAGTTTTCTTCTATCCTTCCTTCCTCATCTCTGTTCCCCACATCAGTGTGTTTGCCCAACAGTTCCGTGGGCTAAAGAAAGGGTCAAATGTGCTTTCCTACGATTGACAAAAACATAACATGTCTCTCGGCGTGAAGGGAAACTCCTGTATTGGAGCAAAGAGTTCCCATTAGTGAAGCATCTTCATGGTATTTAAACCAATGCAATGAGACCAATGAAATTGTCCCAATAAAAAACATGTCTTGACTAGGGTTGGGCATCGAGCATCGATGGGACTAACACTCCGAATCTCCTGGAACCATCTGAATTTTAACATTTTGATTCCATGTTTCGATGCCTTGACCGCCATACGGAAAAAAATAGCTGCCGAACACCACGAAGAAGAAGCGACATGAAGCGTGTGTTTGTGCATTACAGCTTGATTTCAACAATGGACATGGTGCGGTGGCGTTCAAATGTTTGGCTGAACTTCACGAAGAAAAATGACCTGTAAGCTCAGTGCAACATTTGCAACACAGCTATATTATTCAAAGGTGGCTGCACAACCAATAAGATGAAACACCTCTAGCTTCATGGAATGCAAGTGCCAAGTAGGGCATAGCTGGGTGCTGCGCCGGTCCTCTAACCAGTCAGAACCAGGTAAGTAAAACAATAAATGACGTCTGTCTTCTGTTGCCCCCGCGACCAGACCCCAGATTAAGCGGTGGATGGATGGATGGATGGATGGATGGATGGATGGATGGATGGATGGATGGATGGATGGATGGATGGATGGATGGATGGGATGGAATGGTACGAGAATAGGTCGTATTATTACATCGGGCTAAGCAGCTACATACTTTACATAGCACGTTGCTGCCTCCGTTAAAATCAACAGCGTTAAAAGCATCTTTTGTTTTAGAATTGGTTTTACAAATAATGAAATCCTTATCATTTTGCCTCATCTACATTAAATTATAATCAATAGAAAAAAATATATACTAATGCTTCGTGGTAGCTCTCAGCTAAGGTACATGTATGTAAAGTGCGAAGTGGCTCACAGCTACCTTAACCCTACGTAATATTTGCAACTTTTTCTTGCTTTCTCATATTTATGCGTTCAAGCTTTATCTACACCCAATGAACCCAAAACGCTCACGCTTACTGCCCGAGAAGGCAGATATGATCATTTTACTCAACAAAAACGTTCTGATTTTAGATTGTATCCGGTGCTAATCTTGACTGGTTTGTTTTTTTGTTTGTTTGCTTAATATTCTGAACTGGATTAGCCCATTAGTGGGAACTCAAAAACATTTAAAAATGCATGCAGCATAAGACACTCTAAAACATAGGCAAAAGAATATTTGTGAATGTTTTTTCTGTGAGCTTTTAAAAAAAAAAACAAAAAAAAACATCCTTGTCAAAGTGCACTCAGTGGAACACAGTGGAAAGAAACTTCATCATAATCAAGTTCAAAGACTGATATTTATATACAAGTTAAAAATAGCTCTGTGAGAAATTCATAATTGATTGAAAGTTCATATAATTTAATAAATTAATCAAGATGTAAGAAATAATATAAACTATGCAATTTTTTTGATCCTGCCAATTAGAAGAATCGTAATCGAGCATTGCTTGGAACCGGAGTCGAAACGTTGAATTGAAATCAGAACCGTTCAAATTCAAGCAATGCCCTTGACTCAATAAAGATCATAGCAGTGCTCAATCTACAAAGATTGACAAAAAGTACCCTTTTTTTTTGCACTGTAGCGTCACTTATCTTTAATAGTATTGGTGGGTAAACTTAGATTGCAAACAGACAAAATCTCTAAAGGTCTATTTTGAGGTCGCACGGAAATGGATAAAATGACTAAAATAGACATAAAACCAAAATTACAGGAAACCTGTACCTTTTCAGGCATGGGCTTTTAACATTTTTTCGTGGGTTTACTCATGTTTGACATACATAATTCATGGGGTGAAACTTTGGGGGGTGAGTTTTCAAAATGTGATCGTTATCAATTTGGATCTCACAAATGCCCCATGAAGTGTAGGTTACCAAGAATTTACAAATATGCTCATCTTATATCTGTTCAGTATTTTAACTTACAATTGCAAATCTCTTTTGTGCATGTAGTCCTCTAGAACCACCACTTGGTTCTTGTTTATAACTATTCATTAAGATGGAAGTACAGATATAACGTCTGACTAAACCATAACTCATTGGAGCCACATGTACGTAAATCCACACCAAAATTCAACAGGTTATTGGCCTGTGTTCATTCCTTTCGAGTGGGAAAATCACAAATGAACAGCATAACAATCCCATAAGTGGAATCATATGGTAGCGAAGAACAAGAAATTTGAAACAGTAGTGCACAACGCCTTCCTCCAATACAGGCTATTGCATAACCATTACTGTTATGTGTTGGAATTGCACATTTGACAAACAACTGTGTTATTCTGCTCAACACTTGTGTGCGACAGTGTCTCCGTTCCAGCCTGGAGACTATGAGTTATTCACTGACCGGAGAATGGGGTCACGCTAGCGTGCGCCCGCCACAGAAACAAAAGGACACAGAAGCTGGACAACAATGGCAAATCTACTCCCCCCTAAACCAGACTTGCACTCAATATTGTCACTCAAGGTTTTTCTGGTAGCATTTCTTTTTGTGTGCCATGGATAGTTTTCATCTAAAGCATAAGCAGGTGGATCCACCCTATTTTCAAAATAAAACTTATTTGAGGCACTATTTATGAATAAAAATATATTAAATATATAATATAAATTAGGGCTGTCAAACAATTAAAATTTTTAATCAAGTTAATCATAGCTTAAGACTTAATTAATTGTATTAATTGCAATTCAAACCATCTCTAAAATATGCCATATTTTTCTATAAATTATTGTTGGAATGGAAAGAAGACACAAGACGGGTATATATACATTCAACAAACTGTACATAAGTACTGTATTTGTTTATTATAACTATAAATTCACAAGATGGCATTAACATTATTAACATTCTTTCTGTTAAAGGGATCCACGGATAGAAAGACTTGTAGTTCTTAAAAGATAAATGTTAGTACAAGTTAAAGTCATTTTATATTAAAACCCCTCTTAATGTTTTCGTTTTAATAAAATTTGTAAAATTTTCAATCAAAAAATAAATTAGCAGCTCGCCATTGTTGACGTTGCCGAGTGGTGACGTCACACGGGCTCCCTGCCGTTCTTCCACAGTGTCTTTAACTACATAAGGTAGCGATTGAAATACCACAAGGTGTCAATGGCGAGTTTTAAATTACTTAGAAATCAAGCCAATGAGTGTGTTTTGTCCCTCGACTGACGCCGTAGTTCCCTGTTTACTTGTCCATCCATTGTACTTCACGGTCATTTGAGTGCTGGCTTCACAACGTACAAGACCTCTGATAGCTTGTATGTTGTGACTAAAAATTGCCATCCTGTGTATTTGTTGAGCTAAACCAGTGCTTCTCAATTATTTTCTGTTACGCCCCCCCAAGGAAGACGTAAATGTTTCGCGCCCCCCCCAAAACTTTGCCACCACTGTAAATAGTATCATTTGTCTATAATATTACTATTATAAGTACGCCTCTGCCTCACATTGTGTCCTTTTTTTCTATTACAGAAAATAACAGAGATCAACTTATAAAGTATAACTTTATCAACAATTGCCACGTTTACATGGAGCCAAATATTCCAATTACAATCGGAATATTTGTTCAAACCGAATAAATGTGTTCCATATAAACACCTCATTCGGAATGAACAGGCCCAAACCGAATGGAATTTTATTCCGATTCACAGGGGTGGAATATTCCTTTTCCCAAACCGATTAGAAGTAAAATTATATCATGTAAACAGGGAAGCGGAATGGTGTCTGGTTGCGTTCTTTCTGCACATGCTCCGTACTGACGTGGTGACGTCACTTGGTGACGTAAGTAACGTCACATGCAACATGGCTTCCAAGCACATGCACAGCGCACCCACACAACTTTTTAAATGAACGGCGTGTCATTCTGAAGTTTTGTTTCCACTCGAAAAGTTAAAACAACAGCTGATCTGACGATCGATCTCCATGTTTTGCAACGTGACGCTTTGTTTTGATTAATCTGCGCATGTCAGACGGCAGTTGTCAAACGTCCTTTCGGAATAAAGGGAGACACATGTAAGCGCTGGATCGGAATAGATGACGTGACATGTAAACAGCTGATGTGAAATTTACATTCGGAATGATTTGAATCGGTATGAATAAAAGTCAGCATGTAAACGTGGCTAATGTTTTGTTTGTAACAGAAAAGACTTAACGCGCATCAATTTGCCTGAATTAAAAAAAAAAAAAGTCACATCCAAACTGTAAAAATACACCCAAGGTACATTTTTAACATTTGATACTGAAAAATAAAATCAGTAAATAATAACAAATTCAAATTGATTAGAAACATTAACTCATGAGGACAATATGCCAAAAATTTGACCGAAAAAACAAAACTGAATAGAAGAAAACAAAAAGAGTTTTTATTTTCGCTGCTCGCTGCTCTCAGTATCACCTCCAGTTTGCAATGGTGTGGGGTTATTTTCCACTGAGCATGCTAACAGTGCTCACTGGTTTACTTATAACACTGACAAAGCTGGACGATTATTGGCAATATTCGGCACGTTTTCGCTGAAAAACAACCAAGTGGCTTATCAATGAGATTGGGGTCTAATGTCTTTAAGTGGCGTCTTAATTGATTTGGCTTCCGGCAGTCCGCTATAATCATTTTTAGACACAGTAAACACTGGTCTTTCCTCACCTACCACTGTATTAAATGTCAAAGCCAAAAGGCAACCGGCCTGAAAAAAGCGCATTCTCGGCGGCCAAGGGAGAACCGTAGGTGAGGGCGGTCGTCGTGACGATCCCAAGCCGAAAATGGCACTTCTCGGGCGGATACGCAAAATACTGCGCGCACTTTGAAAATGAGAGCGCCACTGCCACCCACTGAGTGGATGCGCAAGTACACTTTATTCTAGTACGCAAAAAAAGAAAAAAAAAAAGCATGTTCCCCGAGGTCACATGCGCCACACCTGGCATCGCTCTGCGCCCCCCTGGGGGGGCGCGCCCCACTATTCGAGAAGTACTGAGCTAAACGAAATGTTTGAATGAAGTTTGACCAATGTCTGAGTACCTTTTGTGTGTATTTTGCGTAGCTATTTTCATTGGGAATGCCAGTTCTCTTTTCTTTAAGTGAACATTTTTTTTGAGAGATAGGAATATTATTTTTGTTGTGCTTTCACTAAATGATACTTATGTTTGTTGTAAAGGAGTTGCCGAAGCTTATGCCAATAAACGGCGCGGTCCAATGAACGCCTGTGTCCACTCGCCTTTCTCTGCCTCTTAGCTCTCAATATGCAAAAAACGGCGTCATTCTAATCTGTTTGAAGCAATGCATGAGCGGGTCATTCCGCGCATGCGTTAAATGCATCAAATATTTTAACGTGATTATTCAAAAAAATTAATTGCCGCCCGTTAATGCGATACATTTGACAGCACTAATATAAATACATATGCCAATATAATAACATTGGGTTGATGGATCATTTAACCTTATGTTTATTGTTCGGGTGAGGTTAATAAGCGACTGACTGCGATAGTGTGGTAGCACATGTGTGTACACCCTACATAATTCCCTACAATATCATGAAAAACAGCCCCATAGCATGATGCTGCCACAACCATACTTCACTTCATTGGAAGTAAAGTATAGAAGTATTGTTCTTTGTTGCTGAGCAGCATTGTCTTTGGAAACCCACCTTTTTGAATAACGACAAAAAAATGCTCTATCCTGATTTCATCCGACCATAACAAAATCTCACCAACACTTGTAAAAATCTTTCTTCTTTTGAAAAAAAATATCTCACTGTAACCCAGCATTCAAACAGGGGTGTGTAGACCAATATGTATGTATCTAAGACTCCAACCATCCAATTCCAGATCAGTCTATTTATCACTTAACTTACTTCACCATGAATCGTAGCTAATGAGTTAACCAAGGTTCACAATGTACCCACCTAATCAGTGCCTTAAGTTATCAATAGGGCTGTCAAACAATTAAAATTTTTAATCGAGTTAATTACAGCTTATAAATTAATTAATCGTAATTAATCTCAATTAATCGCAATTCAAACCATCTATAAAATATGCCATATTTTTCTGTAAATTATTGTTGGAATGGAAAGATAAGACACAAGATGCATATATACATTCAACATACGGTACATAAGGACTGTATTTGTTTATTATAACAACAAATCAACAAAATGGCATTAACATTATTAACATTCTGTTAAAGCGATCCATGGATAGAAAGACTTGTAGTTCTTAAAAGAAAAATGTTAGTACAAGTTTTTAAGTTAAGAAATTTTATATTAAAACCCCTCTTAATGTTTTCGTTTTAATAAAATTTGTAAAATTTTCAATCAAAAAATAAACTAGTAGCCCGCCATTGTTGATGTCAATAATTACTAACACAATGCTCATGGGTGCTGAAGCCTATAAAATCAGTCGCACCCAAGCGCCAGCAGAGGGCGGCAAAACTCCATAAAACACAACAAGTGAGCGTTTCACTGTACTGTCATTTAAATCTGTCTGAGCGGTGCATCTGCGTTAATTGCGTCAAATATTTTAACGTGATTAATTTAAAAAATTAAATAACGCCTGTTAACACGATAATTTTGACAGCCCTAGTTATCAATGAATCATTTCTTCACAAGACAAAACTTAGCAGATTTGGGACACAATATCATCTGGTGACATCGCGATACAAAACGTGATGATACGCATTGAGCTTGGGAAAAAAAAGGAAGTATAGACCCTACCCACGTGACGTCATAACTCCGCTCTCCTGACTGGTGCCGCCCAGTTGTCCGTCAACACATCGTGTTGACCTGTTACGGCTACGTACATTCCTCCTATTTACGGCGTGTTTTTCTGCTCGTTAACATTAATAATCAAAATGGTGAAGGCGTGTGTGGCGGTCGGTTGCAATAACAGAGAAGATAGACGGAGAGACTTGAAGTTCTACCGGATTCCGAGAGACACGGAGAGGAGAGAGCGAGATGGGCTGCTGCAATTCGACGAGAAAACTGGGCTCCAAACGATTACCACAGATTATGTAGTAGTCATTTTATATCTGGTAAGATGCATTTAATATATATTTAGAGGGTTTTGGGCTGACAACCACAATTAAGATCATTGCTAGGCTAATCGCCGACAACATACACGTATGTATGTAGTGAGAGTGCTATCGCTAAACCATATAAACATTAAAAGCTCTAGCTCCACTGACAAATGACATGAAATACATTAGACTTGACAGTGGATGTTAGCAAGAACAAAATATTTTGAATTGAAAATTTCGTAACTCACCTTTCGAGCACAAGATTCCTGCCGAATTTTCGTGTACGAGGACCTGTTTCACCCAACCAGCAACGTAGCATTTATAAGCCTCCAAGCTCTTAAAGTTTTTCAAACTTTCGTGAGAAAAGGCTGATTTTGTGTGAACAAGATAGTTGTAAATATCAGGGTCAGGCAGAGACGGCGAAGGCAGCCGGTCAAAAATCATCGATTTAGGCATCAAATATGGATCTGGCGACTGTATAGAACGAAGCTTTTCCATAACGCTTTTTATGCAACACATCCAGTGAGTTTACGGCATCAGAAAGCACCGGGTCTTCCATGAAATGCATTTTAAATTCCTCGATCAATTGAAACCAATGCTAATACAGAGACAAAATGACGGACAAGTGGGCGGAACCATACAGCGAGCACGTGGTTTTGTGATGTCGGTGGGTAGGGTATATAGGCTAGATGTAGCTATAGACGAGGTGCACTGCCATATGAATAGAGTAACATAGACCAGAAGTGTAATATATTTTAGATGATATAATACAGGGGTGTCAATCTGATTCCACAATGGCCGCAGTGGGTCCTAGGCCTTTTCCCCCCAACAGATCCAGCACAGACAGTTCAACCAATGAGGTTTCTGCTAAAACAAGCAGCACCTGACTGCAATCAACAGATTACACTTGTAAGACACCAGATTGCTGAAAAGGTATTCATCTCGTTTGGTTGGAATGAAATTCAGCTCCCACTGCGGCCCTTTGAGGACCGGTTTGACACCCCTGATATGATACAATAATTCTTTAGAATATGGGTGCCCAAGTCCGGTGTTTTCTATGTCACCCTCCTCCAACACACCTAAATCTATTATGCAGGATTGTTATCAGAGCTTGCTGATGAGCTGATCATTTGATCCAGGTGTGTTAAAGGAGGGAGACATGTAAAACAAGCTGGATAAGGGCTCTCGGGGACCAGACTTGAGCACCTCTTTTTTTAGACAGATTGCTGTACTGACCCAACAACATTAACATGCAGCGAACAGCAGTTTTGTGGCACCCGTGTGGTAGTGGTAGGGAAGATCAGTTCCCACTTACAGTACGTAAGCAGTAGAATCTGCTTCCACCCATTTCACAACCAATGACAAGTAATAGATAGTCATTTGACACCGTAAATGACGACATTCTCCTGTCTAAAATAACCCATTTTAATTTTTGATTGGACACAATTCAATGGATAAAATCTTATTTAGAATTCAGGAGACAGTGTGTCGCCATTAGGGGTGTCAGGTCAGCATTTCGGGATGTCCCTTTTGGCCTGCCTCAGGGGTCAGTGCTTGGCCCCCTGTTATTTTCTCTGTATATTAATGACCTGCCAAATTCATGTGTAAATGTTGAATCTCAAATGTATGCTGATGACGCCGTCATCTTCACCAGTGCAAAAAATACTCAAGACGCAGCTTCTGCTCTCACATCGGCTATGATTCCTGTAAATGATTGGCTCAACAAATCGTGCCTTTTACTAAACACAAGTAAAACTGTTTGTATGATGTTTACAAAGAAACCTTTGGACATCAAACGTTCAGGCGTATTTTTGGGAGGACAGGAACTACAAATTGTCTCCGAATTCAAGTACCTTGGAGTTACACTTGATTCCACACTCTCTTTTAAAAGCCATATTAAACGAATTTGTAACACTGTAAAATTCAACTTGAATAATTTTAAACAAATAAGATCTTTTATAACACTTGGGGCTGCTAGAATGTTTCTACACTCAATGATTTTATCACACATTGAATACTGCATTACTTGTTGGTAACTAGCAGGTGTAAATACATGCAGTAACATAGAATCACTCTACAAGAAATCGTTAAAGGTTTTTTGCCAGAAAACCAATGTCATTTCATGTGTGTAACATTTTAAAAAAGTACTATTTATTGAGCCTTGAGAATTTAATTTTTTTTAAAAAACTGCCTGTCTAATGTACAAGGTGTTACATGGATTTACCCCACCTCCCATGTCGGACTTTCTAAAAAAAAAAAGGGCTCAAAGAGGTCTCGGGACCAGGGCCTCCTCTAGAGGGGACTGTGAGGTTCCAATCAGAAAAACAGCCTTCGGTCACAATTCTCTCTCTGTAAAGGCCAGTAAAATCTGGAACAGTTTACCACTCGCCATCAGGCAATGTCCCACAATACGAACTTTCAAAACTCAGCTCAAGCAGTGGTTGAAAGCAAATCAGACTTGCAATCACTGACTTTTAAGTCCTTAGTAACGTATTGTATTGTGTTGTTTTATTGTAATCTTTTGTTAGTTCTTTTCTTTTTGTATCTTTGTGTCACCTGTTTAGGGACTACTGATGTAAATTAGCATGTTCTTGCTACAATCTGGCATATTTACATCTTTTTGGATGTTCATCAATGTGCACTGTCCCTATTAAATAAATAAATAAATATTAAGAATAAATCACAGATCATTCAAACTCGCGGTTCAAAATGAAAGTAAAATGATCACATAAAAACAACCTAAATAGCATAACTCCCAATTAATGAAACGACTGGACCAGTAAATGGAGAAATAATAAGCACAAAAGATGAACTTTGACTATTATTTGCATCAGTAGCGCCGCAATGCATGCAGGGAGGTATGAGGAATGTTGGATGACAACAGTGTTGACAGCAGGTGGCAGCAGAGGTTGTCTTTCTAATAAGCTACAATTGTTCTCTTTTACTAAAATATGTTATATGTCACGGATTTAAAGATCTATAATATTTAGTACATGTTTTGACCTACGGAGGGCGCCATGTTTTATGCGCGCAATGGACACTGGGGTGATGAAGTAGTTTGTCACTGTCTCTAGATGAACACTACCAGTATTCTGCAATTTCTTCCTACGCGGCGGGACGTCCAACACACGCGCACATCGGTTAAAAGCGGCGAGTAATTGCTATTTGTGGTTTTATTGCGTCTTTTATTACCTTTTCATTGCCTCAAAAATACTTTTTGCATGTGCTTCCTTCTCATACTTTTAAGCTTTGTGTTTTCTCGTGGTAGCTTTAAAGCAGATTGTTGATCTGTTGATCTCATTAGTCACATAGTGTATTTAAACCGCCCCTATGGGATATAACTACTTTTAGGTTTTTTGTTAAGGCAGCTTTAGTATGTTCTGTCTGTATGCATCTAAACAAATTAGGCTGAAAGCGCACGGTGGGTGTCAAATTCGCCTCTTGTAGACATTTCGCTGGTGTAGCACATTTTGGCAGAACACCGGTTTTGTCTTACTCTTGTCCCCTTATCCCGTCTTTCCTGTTGATTTTGCTTTTGCTGCTCATTTTGTGTAATAGCAACAGTGCTGTCATGCTCATTAATGTTCCTTTCGGGTTCAAATTGAAAGTGCTGAACAGATGACATGTTTATGTCGCTAGAGTCATACTCTGGAAGCCCGGCAGCGTAACGCAGTGACGTCACTGCCCTGCGACGTCAACAACAATGGCGACCTGCTTAATTTTACAAATTGTATATAAACGAAAACATCAAGAGGGGTTTTAATATCAAATTATTTTAACTCAAAATAATAATGTTTATCCCTTTAAGAAAAAATGTGAATGTGGTTGTCTTATTATATGAACAGAAAGAAACGTGCTATAAGGATAATTTGTTATTCAATGTAATTTAGAATTACAGTAATAGCTTTCCCATACTGGCTTTAAACGGTTTGTTTTTCTCTTGGGGGCTAATTTCCCAAGCTTTAGATAACATTTTAGACAGCCTAAAATTCACAAAATGTGAAATGACAGGCGATTGCCATTGCGTTTTGCACCCGCTTTATACTGGAGTCTGTACTGTATTTGCATGTACAACTGAAACAAAAATAAATTATATTTACATAGCATTTTTTATTTTAAACATGATTTTATATCGTATTATAATCTATCGTGACCCTGGCATATTGAGGTGCATCGTATCGTGAGTGAGTATATTGTCCCATCCCTACTAGCTAGTGAGGTCTGCAGTCCTAAATGAGCTTCAATACTACGTTCCAATTTAATTAGAATGACTAATAGGTGAAAACTTCCATGTGTCACGTGATGTTTAGTCACTAATTTGAGAAGAATGGGCATCGGAAGTGCAAGCTAGTTTATTTTTTGATCAAAAACAAAAGATGGAACAGACACGGGATGATGAAGACATGTTAGGGGAGTGAACCAACGTGTGTGTACGTGCACGTGTGTGAATGAGGGAACTGGTCGTGGGAAATAGCCCATTTAACAATGGGACGCTGCTATGCAACCACTGGAAGAATGGACACTTGCCAGAGTACCACAGTGCAGACACACTGTAACATCCCTGCCAAGGCCCCCTAACACTAAGCTATCAAAGGATGAGGGGGGTTTCCATCACATTGCTCGGTGCACAGTGAGGGCAGTAACCTCTCATTTAGATGGCCAAAACTTGTCATGCTCGTCACAATGGCTCCTCATATATGGCCCCCAAATGCTTACAAGAGGTACCTCTTCAGTCATTTGGTCAAATAGTGAAAAGCTAAAATCAGGAGTTTAAGTTTTTTACTGAAAATATTAATATTAAAAAAATATACCTAGAAGATTTAAAACTGAGTAAGAACTGACAGTGTACAATGGAGTAAGAACAGATATTTAAACTTTATGTATTTTTTATGTGACGAGATTCACTTCCCAAACCACAGCAGGTCTCCATTACTTTTTACATTTTACTGTTGCCAGCATTTAGCCATTTTGCACTTGTATGAAAGTTAAGAATATTATTATTTTGTTTTTAAACATTTCCTCTAGCTACTGTCAACTCATTGACTGCTATTGACGGTAATAGACATCCAATTCATTTGAGCACTTAAAATGGATTAAACATAAGTACATCGCTGTCATTTTGGCACTGAGAGGTAATAAGTATGACTGTTCATTCTCAAACCAAGGCTGGAACAAATAAACCCTGTACAGAACCAAATATATGACCGATCTCCTTTGTTTACGAGTATTTTACATAATCTGTCTAAACAAACCCCCTTCACTCTATTTACTGTACAGAAGGGAGATGAAACTGGTAGTTCAGACAAACAGTTTCTAAGCAGATAAAACTAATCCGAATGAAAGTACTTTTTAGACAGACTTATGCAGTAATGTTATAAAATAAGAAGTTTTAGCCTACTTTAACAACTTTGTTGGAAGGCCAACAACAAAACAATTCACTGGAGCAGCCGGTTTGCCTCACAGTATGAGCTAAGACAAAATGGCTGAGCAGACTAATAAACTTTATTTCCGAGGTCCCATTAACAGGAGGCAGTAAAAGGTGAATGTCATGCCGCGACAATGGAGGCGTAACAAAATATCCCTGTGAACCCAAAATGGGCGCAAAGACGTAGGAGTGATGTTGTTCGTTGTATTAGTTTCTACAGAAATATGCTTTCAGGCTGATTGACAATTGCAACACTTGCTGGCTGAAAAGAAGAGCCAAAAGCCTTTGCTGCATGTACATAAATAGGGATGGGAATTGATACGATTTTTACGATTCCGATTCCATTATCGATATTGCTTAATGATTCGATTCTTTATCGATTCTAATTTGGGGAAAAAGAACAACAAACGTTTTGATTGGCATTGATTTTGTTTAATCAGAAGTCACAACCTTACAAACTCACAACGAGGTCAAAAGAGGCCCAAAGCCTCAGTGTTAACTGTGGCAATAAGTGGCAAATACACAAGAATGTGTAACATTTTATTGAAACATTTTTCTAATAGGAATAAAAAATATTGGTATATATTGGCATATAGGTCGTTGTTCTGCCTTTGGCAATATGTGTTAAAGTGCATTATTTACCATTATATTGAAATGCATGCCTTTTAGTTTTTATGGTGCTTTTACGCACAAGTGGGGGCACCCTTGCACTTCCTCACGTGAAGAAGAATGCCCTCACGTGAAGAAGAGCGCGCTTACACGCGAAAAAGTGCAGCTACAAAGCATCCAAGCGAGTGAGCGAGTTAGTGAGAGAGGGAAACACTGCTACGAGCCTACGTTCTTTGTTAATGTTTGTAAAATATCTACAGATGCAACGCCTGTATGTATCATCTTTTCTGTTGTTGTTGTGTGTTGCCACTCGCGATCGGACACTTAAATCCAGTTGTGTAGTGGTTTGAACGATGTGCTAATGCTAGCGATTGCATGCTAACAGTTTCTGTTATTACTGTATTAGCAGCTAATATCGCTGATTTACGTTGATGCGAACCTGTTTGTTATTGGGGACGAAATTGATCTGTTTCACTTCTATTTTTAGTTTCACTCTTCAAGTGATGGTTGAATCAAGTCAGCAAATTATACCAACGTCTTCTGCATCGTCATTTGGGAGTTTAGCTAGCTCTATAGCCAGCACTGAGCCTTAGTGTCTCGGTAAGGACAGTACAGTCGTATTCCCTCCCGATGCAGTTATCTCCACCTTGCAATGACTGCAAGTCGCTTTGTTGTCATTTTTCCTCGTGAAGTGAACACACACTTTCGAGCGTTTGAACCTACTCACTGTCATTGTTATGTTTACGGCTGCAATGCTCGTGCTAAACCATCGTAACCTTTCATTTTCACCCTCTTTCCTGGTGAAGTGTTGCCAAACTTTGCAGCGAGTGGTTCTTGGCGCCATGCTAGTTTGATGCGTCTGGACAACAAGACACGTCACGTCACGTGATGACGCAATGCGCGACTTTAGGAATCGTTAAAGGGATCGTTAATGGTTTTTCATTGTGATGTCGAGGCCTCGAAACACTAGGAACCGGTTCGGAATTGGAATCGGATTTCGATTCCCATCCCTATACATAAATAGGATTAATATATCAATTTTTCAGTTAAATGATGACTTTTTAGGAGTCATTATGTATTATCCATGGTCTATTTATACTCACAGTAGCTCCGTCCCCAAGATCATGGGCACCTTTTCGCCAGAGTGATTGCTCAGGAAATGCAGTCGGAAGAGGTGGTTGGCGCCAGTTTGGCGTGAGCTTAGCATGCCGGCGGTTCCACGAACGGGTGACAGGTTGACCTCCTCAGGTTGGCTTGAGCCAACCCAGATCTCATCCCTCAGGGCGTAGTCGATGACAGTGTAGCTCTCCTCGCTGGGGATGAGAATTTTGATTTTTTTAGAGCAACCTACTGCAGTAAATAAAGTGTCATTCTACTATTTTTTGTTACTGTGTTAGTAATCGGCGGTAGAAGATGGATATGTGTTACGAAATGCAGCTTTTTCCCACAAATTGGGCTGATTGCACATCTTAAATAGTGAATGACTGTCATCTACTGGAGCTGTGTGCCTGTTAAATTGCTTCCGAGATTAAAATTTACAATGCAAGGTCAGATTCTTCCTACCCATCCCTTTGAAAAATCTAACTAACTCATATACTGGGGAGGATTGGCATTGAATGATCATTTCTAAGTGCCGTAAAGTGAATGATCACTACCAGCCCTCGCTGTTCAAATCAATTGGACATCTCTCACCGTCAATGATACCATTTTGAATTTTTTAAATTGTAACTTAGGAATATGCAGTGATTACTCTAGAAAATAATCAATAGCAAAAACTTCTGAAAACGTATTGCCGTTTGTTAAACTTCACAAAATAGCAGGTCAACTTCATTCCGTCATTCTGTTTTGCGGAATTCCCTAAAGCATAATCCTCTAATTTCTTTTTGCGGCTCTGGTACTATCCTCGAAGGCAGAATTTTTTCTTGTCCACTTTTGTTTCAGGCCAATGCCCAGAAAAGTGACATGAAAAAACAGTCTGAAATTCCAGATGGAGATTTTATTTAACCCCCTTTCATCAAAACATTAAATAGAGCTCATATTTCTTTAACCCATAACATTTAAAACCCCTCGGAGGCTAAAGTCCGCAAACTTAATAATGGTCACCCAGAGAAGCTCATAAATCAACAGCTCCATTATATGCCACACTTTATGGCAGTTAAAATTAAAACTTAACCTGTTTTTTTAGCCTGTATTTCCCTGGAGTACCTGTCCCTGGATATAAGCTATTGTCGGTGAGCGTACCCGCTCGGTAGGAAACATCTGGGGCCAATTGTGCAATCTGACATGCGAAACATGTTTATGTAGCGCGCCCGAGAACAGGAGCTTAAGGCGAGCCCATGTGGGTTTTATCAACTCGAGACTGAAACGACAGCCGAGCTGGCGGTGCTGCTGGACGAGAACGCAGCATCACGTGAGACGGCTTATCCATTAGGGAGCATGCACAGGTTGTTCCAAAACAAATACAAGGGCGTCTCAGTGCTTCTGTGTTTGAAGCCTCACTTATATGCATCAACAGTCGGACTTTGGAGCGTGGTTTCGACACGTTAGGGAGACTAGTCACACTCTCGAGGGTCTCAACAAGATTGGAGTATTGCTTACCAACACCACTTGTTGAAGACCAACCCCCACTTCTACACTTCCCATTGTTCGCAAATCATCCATCCCAAACAATTTAGGCTTTTACATAAGAATTGAACAATGACAGAGGTAGCAATGAAACAAAAATGATTAGCATACTGTAGATAGCCACGTGCAAAGCTAATGCTAACATGTGATGGAAAAATTATGTATTTAAGCCTGGCATCAGTTTTTCAAACATAATAAAATTAAAACAAATAGACAAATCATCATCATCAAATCAGAGTTTATGTTATAATCAAAGTAGTGCTGCAATGATGAATCGATTAACTCGAGTATTCGATTAGAAAAAAATATACGAATTAAATTTTATTGCTTCGAGTAATCGTTTAAAGTGGCGTTGTAATGGTTTATTTTGAAAGTGTTTGCATTTGGTTTTATTGCTTAGGGTGGATACACTGCCCTCTGGTCTGCCTCATTTCACATGGCTGAATCCAACTGCTCCCTGTTAAGACCAACATAAGCTAAGTTTTTGTTTGAGCTAACATTTTTTTAATGCATTCACAATTTAGTGTATATATTTAGCCGTTTTTTGTGGGAATACAGTATATGTCTGAACCATTTGTTAAGAGCATTGTAAAAAAATAAAAATAAAAAAAAAAAAAAGGTTTTTTTTCAAGTACCGTTTGAGGGTCAGCTCAGGTATCTTAATTTTTAATGTTCCTTATCCGATTATTCGAACTAACTAGTTCATCGATTAATCGACTACTAACATAATCGATAGCTGCAGCCCTAAATTAAAGTTATATTACAAGGGGGTAAAGAACAATGTTATTAAGAGAATGTCTAACATTTCAAGAATCTTTCCTTTTGTCAGTGATAACATGACAAAATATTGAACGAAAAATCTAACAATAACATTGTAATATTATGATCCCGCCCCCAAAGTGATGTCATGTTGAAAAAGAAATCTGTTAACATATTTTGACTCCCAAAAAGTAATGTTGTAAAAAAAAATATGTGAAAAGAACCACGTTGTACTGTATCAGCAGACAAAATGATGGTTACAATTACACAGATTACAATTTTTCTTCACTCTTCAAATTTCTAATTCAGTCTTTAATAAACCACTTAGTAGCAGTGTTGACTATCCAATGTGGAACAAAGAAGGAAGGCTTCCAACAAAGAAAAGGGGGAAAACATAAAGAAAACGTCATCATCATACGTGGTAAATGTTAAGAGACTTCATCTGGCTTATAATAAACTTTAATTTTTAATTTACATTTTTGTGCGTAACGCTATTTCAAATCAAATCAAATCAAATTTATTTATATAGCCCTTTACAAAACCCGAAAGGTCCCCAAAGTGCTTTACAACAAAGACAAACATGGCACATAGTAAATAAAAGGCAGGAAAGTATTATACAATGACATTAGGAAGAAAAGAAAAGAAAAAAAGAAACGAAACATCGCATCACGATTAGTCAGACAGCAAACAAAACAATAAAACAGATAAAATCCGAAAACATTAAAAACCCTAAGGAAATAAAACCAGGCTAAATTAATCTTGGGGAAAGGCGAGTCTAAAAAGGTGTGTCTTTAAACGAGATTTAAAAAGGCCCAAATTTGTAGTGGTGCGGATCTCCGGGGGAAGACTATTCCATAACCTGGGTGCAGCAACCGCAAAAGATCGGTCTCCCCACTGTTTGAGTTTGGACCTTGGGACTTGCAAATGAAGTTGGCCGGTAGAGCGAAGAGTCCTGCCAGAGTTACGGATGGTTAAAATTTCTGATAAGTAAGAAGGAGCCTGGCCATTAATAGAATTAAAAACAAACAGTAAAAGTTTAAAATCAATTCTAAAATGGACTGGAAGCCAGTGGAGCGATGATAGCACGGGGGTAATATGTTCACGTCTAGGTGTATCTGTTAAAAATCGAGCAGCAGCATTTTGAACAAGTTGGAGACGAGAAACTGAGGACTTGGGACCTATAAATATTTACAGCCCCAAACAGTGAACATGTCCAGGCTGGTCCACTTATTAAGTATTATGTTAGGTTAATGACAAGGCGCAGCAAAGCATTTCCGCTGTGTGTTGTTCATCCCTAAATATTCTTACACACAACTGCAGTATTTCTTTCTTGTCACATTTTTCATGACTGATAGCCCTACAGGTAACATATATGGAATGCCTTTTGCATGGCGGGCGTGAGGGGATTTGCTGGAGGAGATTAGAACACGATCAGAACCTACATGGTTGTGTGGTGAGTATTCCTGCATGAGTGGGCGGATAAAAATGGCTTGTTTAAGTGGGCTAATCTAATACAGTGGAACCACTCACAGCAAACATAATTCCTTCCGGAATCCTGTTGCAAATCAGGTGTGTTTGGATCTTAAAGCTATTTATCCTTCTGGGAAATAATACTAATGGTAGATGAATTGTTTTTATTTGACAAACATGTTTTTTATTTTGAAAAAGTAACATATTGTCATTATACTATTATATATTATACTCATTTCCACATTTTTTTTAATGGTCCACAAATATATATTTACAGTAATTTTCGCACTATAAGGTGCACCTGACTATAGGCAGCCACTCACCAAATTTGACATGAAAACGACATTTGTTCATAGATTAAGCTACACCGGACTATAAACCGCAGTCGTCCTCACTGTATTATGGTATATTTACACCAAAATATATTCACCGGTAACACTTTATTTGACAGCGGCATCATACGACTGTCCTAAAACCAAATGAACCACCATGAAGTTGTGAACCAATTGGTTGCAAAGCTTCATTGCTTCAAGAAGCTTCATTTGGCCATCACTGCTCCCTGCTGTAAATATTGTTGTTGTCCAACATGCCTCCTAGCATGCATTGCAGCGCTACAGATGTAAATAACAATCAAAATTCATGTTCTCTGCTAATTATTTCTTCAGTTACTGTTCCAGTTGTTTCATTATTTGACAGTGGCACCATAAGACTGTCATTAGACAATTAAAATTATGATATGACACTTGTCTTGACAATTAATAAATGCTTATTGCAGATGTTGTTTAGTGTTATCCGGCAAATTATCTCACTTTTGAATGGATGTAAAAGAGCCGAGCTGGACATTAATGGAGTTAGTGACATTATTTGCCGGATGACACTTAAATTATATCTGTCATAAGCATTCAGTAATGCCCATGATAGTGTCATGTCATAATTATGACTGTCCTATGGCGCCGCTGTCAAATAAGGTTTTTAACCCAAATAAATCAAGAAATAAGCCGCACTGGACTATAAGCCGCAGGATTTAAAATGAGGGAAAAATGTAGCGGCTTATAGTCCGACAATTACGGTAGTTTTGTTTTCTGAGTATCCAGTTGTCAATACGTACATTCTTTTAGTAGAGAAAAATAAAATAAATATAATTCCTGGTATAATGAAGGTGAGCTGTGACCATTTGTAATTCAATAAACAATTGATCGTAGGACTTGAAGTGATGTAACCCCCCCCCCCCCCCCCCCAAAAAAAATACATTAGACATGCACCGTGATTACTCCAAAATAAATCATTGAATCAATCCATTAACCAAAATAACTTAAACGTTAAAACTCATTGAAGTAGGCAGATGGACAGAGAAACACAATTTTGGCCTTGTAGCCACAGTGGAAATCAGATATTTTTCAAAAATACTTCTTGACTAACTTCATGGCAGCGGATCCAATCCCAAACCACCACAATGGGGTTTAAGTCAGGAGATTTTATCTGTCGCGTTCTGCTGTTGGTTAGATTTTGTTTTTGTTGCAGAGCGGGCTGTGGGGTCGTGCCGACGTTGCACCTGTAGCTAATCCCTGCTCATCAGTGATAGTATATAAACGCAGGCCATCCGGGAGAAGAACGCCGAGATATTTTCCTTGCTGGTCGCCATTCAACATCTTTGTCATTGAAATACCTTGCTATTTTGGTAATTTCGACTCGTCTTGGGTTTTGGTCGCCTGCAGCTTTAGTTTTGTATGGCTCTGCCTTGTGCAGGTATGTGAGTTTATTTTTATGTGTTGTTAGCTCTCTGCCTACCACCTAAGTTTACCCTCGCGTTTGTATATTGAACCTCGTCGACCTCCTATCACGGACCTGTTTTGTTATTTCCCTTTTTTACCGCGATCGCGTGTGTTTTTTGTTTTGTATTTCATAATTGTTCTTTGTCTGTTGTAAGGTCCATCCTTGTTTCTGCGTTTGCGGACCCTGACAGAATCTGTTTTTATGTTTTGAGAATCTTATTTATTTGACAAACCTTTTTTTTATTCTGCTTAACCTCGAGCAATTAAAGCAACACGTGGTAACTTTTCAGTTTTGGTCAATTTTAGCAACGCCTGTGGACAAAAGCGGTAGTGTTTTGCCTTAAGGAAGACTGCATTTGCCATGAAGACCAGCGCACACCCGCGCAGTGTCGTAAAATTATCAATCAAAAATGATTTTCTCGGTCTCCTGCAGATGGATTAAACAACATTTTTGCTTCCAGCGGTTGTGTGAAGGATAATTAGTAATAAGGTAATGAATCCAGTTGTGGCTAAACAATAGCATATAACGGTTAGCAACCGTGTGGCTTAGTGTGGCAGGGTTCCTGCCGCCTTCTTCATAAAAAGTTAATTAACGCTGAAAGTAAGGGTGTAATGGTACATGTATTTGTATTGAACCGTTTCGGTACGTGGTGTTCGGTTCAGAACGGAGGCATACCGAACGAGTTTCTGACGTAATGTAACCCTTACTTTTCGAGGCTGTGAGTCGATCGGGTTACAGTTTCTTTTTGTAGATTATATTTACTCCGTCTTCTCTACTATAATGAGGACCAACACTGTAGGACAATATAACCCAGAAACGTCAACAGCGCGACAACGTGGCCGCTGGAGAACGCAGTGAAACGCGGGCGTGAAAGTCAATCAGCCATAGACGCGTCCCAGAAGCAGCTCAACACGACGAACGCGAAAAGAACGGCAGAGTTTATTATTTGACGTGAGACGCGACCCTCCTGCGTCAATACTACTACCGGTAGCTAGGATCGGGCAGACAAGAGGTCACTCGTGTAAAAATACGGTGGATCCGGTCGATTTTCAAACTAATATGCAATCGTAACCCACTTTTTGACTCCATCAGATCTCTGATGACTCGTCTTTGTTGATTTTACTGCTGTCTTCTCTGCTATAATAATAGCCAACAAGGCCCCGTGTTCAACACAAAACCCTCCTAATACAACAAAACAAGTAGGAACTAATATTCACATAGGAACTAAAGTTATACAACATAAAATATACAATATAAATGAATACTAGATCACTTTTGTAAAATATAAACACATAATAAAATCAATAATAGCCCATTTGAATAAAATAAAATGAAATGAGCTAAAACACCTGTAATTAAATAATAAGAATAATACACAGATCCTGCTTACACAATTAAATTTATTAATTTCTGTGTGGCGCTTTAACTTAAGAAAACCCACCAATAAAGCTTTTGAAAACCGTTCATAAGACAAAAAAAAAAAAAAAAAAAAAACGATTCATTGAGGCATTTCATTTGTAAAATACATGTTAAAATCTTTGTAATTGGGATTGCTTTTCTCTTTGCACAGGACTTCTTTTTTCTTCTTTCTTTCAGAAAGAAAGCTGACCAATACGCGGGGTCTGAAAGGCAAATTGTTGTTGGATTATGTTTAAATACCCGCTACTTTTTGAGCAGAATTCTAGCTTTGTATAGGCTAATGTTCCTATTGTTGAAAGCACAAAGGTGTGTAATAAACAACTAGCACATTTATATTTTGCATTTTGTTTTCTTACTGTACCGAAAATGAACCGAACAGTGACCTCAAAACCGAGGTACGTACCGAACCTAGATTTTTGTATACCGTTACACCCCTAGCTGAAAGTGATATAGACCCGCACAAGATATAAAAATGACTCATTCAACTAGTTGTCAGTCGACATATTATCACAAATGTTATGAAAATATTTTATAAATGTTGAAAAGTTACTTAGTGTTGCTTTAATCACTTTTCTTGAACTTGAACGGCTTCACTTTAGGTTAACAAAATAATGGACGTTCTAAAACTTTTGGCCATTTAGATATGTTTATATAATTTCGCTATATGTATTTCTTTTTGTTACGAAAATAATGTCAGCCATGTGGGTGGATAAACATACTGCATACTGGAGTGAGCTGAGACTACAGATTGGTCAAACAAACAGAATAACTAGGGCACAGTGTAGGGATTGCTGCTGTGTACCTTCAAGTTTGCAAACCACCTTGATGGGGTTTATGTCTGGAGATTTGATCTGTTTAAAATTCTGATATTTTCACGTTTTGAGAAACCTTATTTATTTGACAAACCTGATTTATTGATTTAATTTATTCTGCTTAACCTCAAGCACTTCATCACTTTTCTTGATTTCCAGGCAAGCATTCTAAACTATTCAATGAACATGTACAACTTCACTTTACGTTAACAAAATAATGGATGTTCTAAAACTTTTGGCCATTTGGATATAGTTATATGAGTTCACTATATGTATTCCATTTTGTTACAAAAAAATGTCAGCCATGCGAATGGATAAAAATGGAGCAAACTGGAGCGCGTTGAGACTACAGCTTGGTCAAACAAACAGAATAACTAGGACACAGTGCAGGGATTACTACTGTCAGCCCACAAGGTTGCAACCATGAGGACTAAAAAGACATGAAGAATAAAGCATAACAATAGTGGCTGTTGAAAGATGCCAGTTTGGGAAAAAATGCATTTTGGGAGGCGGAGATGAGAGAGAAGCCAGCTGCTGTGGATTCTTGGCCGTTATATAAGTGTTCCCGCACAGTCCAGGCACTCAATGCTTTCCTGCTGCATGTCAGCCAAATCTGACACAGGGTCTGCTTTCCACTACATATTCAAGGAATCTGTTCACGTTAAAAAAAAATATTCAAACTGAACCATCATTTGGCTGCCTAAGAGTCCTCAGATTCAACAATGACCTCAAAATGTTGAAGAATTTGATTCCAAATTGTGTTCATCCAAATGCGCCACTACCCACTTAGCCTCCATCCTATTGAACGGTATGCCAATGTGAAAAAGGGAGGCTAAATAAGTCAAGTAAAACATGTTTTCAACTGAAAAAGCTATGATATCATAGTTGTTTGAAACGCAGCAGTACTCTGGCTGTGTTTTTTGTTTTGCTCGAATGAACATAGCCAAGTCGCGTGACACTGCAGAACAAACCAATATTATAACAGCTTCTCTCGTTCACACTCCCATTTCCCAAAAACTGTCTTCATCTAAACATGAGCTGGACTGCACACGCCAAAGCCGTCTGGTCTTCCAGGTTCCATTCCCAGAAAAAACATCATTTGGAATGTTTTTTTTTCTTCCCCACCCTTCTCTATGATTCTTAGGAATTTTGAGTGCACTTGTTGGGGGACAATCGATTCCAAGCGTTTGAGAGTGATTTTAGGGGTTCTTTTTGGAGGAAAAAACTGTTTCCAAGATGCCTTCAGCCTAACACTAGCATTGTTATCGTATTGATGACTCAATAACAGGCATGTTGAAAAAAAAAATTGCTGATAAAGCAGAATGGAGGCGTTCCAAAAATTTGATTATTACATGCATCGCCATTCGACACGTGACGATTCGATTACGATTCATAAAGGTTCAAAAACGATGATTTTCCCTCATAACATTATGGCAGCCGCTCGTAGCACAACGAAATTCAAGACACGTCTGCCGCCCGGCCACCGTTAATGGGCGCATGCACGTTATGATGGATGCTGCCGGTTACTGAGAGATTTACTCCTTTTTAAAAGACTGGAAAATAAATTTGTGTATAAGACAGGCAAGTACAGAGGCGCAACCCGGTGGTCACGCTTTTGTGCGCAAGTTATATTTTAGAGCAAGAGGGGAAGAGAGATAGTTTGTTGCTCCTTGTCTTTCAGATGTCCAGCAGTAGTTTTAAGGCATTTGAATTAAAACATGTCCTGAGTGTGTTGCTAAGACCCGTGTGCATCGATAAGAGGTGAGTACACGAGCCCTCTTGTACTGTTTAGCCTTTAATGTTGTTGTTTTTGAGATGTTAATAGTTAGCGCTGAGCGCTAAGCTAATTAGCTAATTCGCTAATGTGTATTTCACATGCAAAACGTGTAAAACCAAGATTAAGTACAGTGGTAACACTGCAAACGTGTGAAAAGGTACAGAAATCTGTGAAAACAAAGTACATTGGTTAAAGGAAGTCTTATTTCTAAAGACGCTTTGTTTCCAGAAAATGTGGAATTCATTCCTCCTGTGTAAATTTTGTTGTATTGTTGAAAAAATAAGTACTCCCTTTAAAATGGTCAATGTTTGTGCACTTTCTTGTAAAAAAACATTAAATAAATAAATAAAGCAGCTTAAGGGCAGCTTTTTGTTGTATGGGCAGGTTTCCATCATTCTCTGGGTTCCATCACCTGTTGAATCCTTAGGATATTTTAAATAAATAATGGACAAAAATTTGTTTGGCCACTGTATTAACTAGTAATGCACATCGATAATCGTGATAATCGTGATCATCGTCAATACCGTGATCATCGTTCAGTAATCGAATCGTTGCACTCTGAATCGTAATCGAATCGAATCGTGGGGTGCCTAAGAGGGCACACCCCTAAAGCAGAAGCGCTGCAGCTTTAGACACCTGCTGTTTAAAGTAGAACTGAATCATAGGTGGTTTGGAATCAAATTTATGACTTCAGCCTTTTAGAAAGGAATCTGTATTTTCCCAATTTGTTGGTGTCGGAATCCTCCCGGTATTTTTTTCTTCCTGCATTCTAAACAACATGCAAGTCAAGTTCAGTGAAGACTAAATTGGCCAGGTTTATACTTAGCAGCACTAGTTAACAGATATATATTAGACTTGTGAAGGATACCCTGTGGCCCATGCAAAGATGTTTCTCACCCATGGTTTATACTTTACATTTACACTAATTTGTCACAGAAGGTGAGTTATGTTGTGCACCAAATCTGCCATCTGCTTACCTCTTCTTTCGGGTGACGATGAGGACGTCGTTAAAGAGGAAAAAGTAGACCTGATGTCGCGACGTCCGCTTTAGGAAGAGGCCGTTGTCCTCTACGAAGGCTGTCAGCTCGCCTCTTTTCACCATCCACCGTGATGATGAAACCAGCGGGAAAGGCTGAGGATCAGACAGGACCTCCACTTAGTAAAAGCCTTTTACGAACATATAAAATATTGGCTGTTACGTCGTAACAAATGCTACCTTGATCTTAAAGTCCAGCTGGGAATTGATGGTATACATCATCTCAGTTCTCTCCATGGTACGTGCGCCCTCATTGCATTTTCTAACCACCTGCACACGCAAACAAATGTTAAAAAATATGTGATCTGACATACAGTAAATATAAATGTTGTTCTGTATTGTTCACTGACCTTGCTGACGGCATGTAAAGCCTTTTTACATTCTTCATACGGTGCCGAGTCTTTAGGAGTCTTCTGGCAAATTGTCTGCAGGAAGTAGAGCACAAAAAAAACGATCATTTCATTGTGCCTATAAAAACAAATTGTGCCTTATCAATGCTTGATAGCGTGTCGAAACTCAGCAGCTGTGGGAAGTAAGTGAAGTGAAACCAAACTTTCTCAGGATCTCTAGGCCTCCGTGTGGACTAAACCCAAGAGACTCTTGGGAGAGACTAACAACATATTGAAGCAAAGGGGGTCAAAGTGGAGCACAAGAAAGGAAGAGAAAAATAATGACACTGAAGAGTCAACATAGACAGGGGATAAATTAGGCCATGATGTAATGTCACCTGAACTGAAAGTTTGTGGTTACTGACTCAAAGCACACGCCCTGTAGGCTGTTTGCGGTGCAACAGTCACTAAACAAAAGTTATATAAGAGCAAAGGTCTCGTTATTCCAAAGATCAGGCATACTCACGTCCATGAGCAAGGGCAACCGCGTGACCCTCTGCATGGGCAGAATGAGGAAGGAGATCATGGGGAGGTTCCTGCAGTCCGGGTGGCCCTCGATCCTGCTCAGCACCTCCTTAAAAACAGGATTCTTGGACCTGCGGCATGAGGAGGAGGAAAAAGTAGCTTTAGCAAACTTCCAAGGTCAAAGTGTGAGTACATTCTGGATGAAAGCCACAGCAGATAAGATAAGACGTGTGAGTGTGCACAGTTACTCACAGGAGCCTCTGCAGGGTTCTCTGCTGGTAGACCTCGTTGGAACAATACGTCACGTAGGGATCAAAGTTGGATTCAGCGTGTTTACAAACGATGTCACTGATGCTGTCGATCACAATATTGTGCTGGTGTTTCTCCTCTAGTTGCTTAAAGAACCTAAAGACACGACACAGTCAAACAAATGAGGCCGAAGTTGCCATTTCAGGCATACATTTACAACTATGGGTGTGACAAAATATCGAAATGGTGATATATCATGATACTTTATATCCCAAAAGGTTATTGATATGCTCCTGCCATAAATCGAGATATTGTTTTGAAAAGGTGTCAATGTTTAAAAAAAAAAAAAAAATAGGAGACAACAAGTTGCTACCATAATCTTCCACCAAAATAGTGTCTGAGTTAACTCTAAGAGTACCAATGACGGTGCTCGACGCCCAATCCATTTAGACTGGGAATTTGTTCATTCAAAACCAGAGCATTCACAGACATTCAGTCCGATTTTCAGGGCATTTACAGGTCACTTGCTGTTCATTTTAGGGCATTTACAGGTCATTTCCTGTTGAGTTTGAGTCATTGCCTATTCAGTTGGTGGATTCCCAGGTCACTTCATGTTCTGTAATTCAAAATAGACAGGAAGTGACCCATAAAATACCCCAAAATCAATGGGAAGTAACTGAAAATCAACAGGAAAATTATCTCAAGTGGCCCAAAATTACCTCATTGGCTGCCACTGACGGCCATCGATGGGAGGGATGGTGGCGAATGAACAAATTTGCCACCCTCCCAGTTCAAATGGATTGGACGTCTACTGGTGATAAACTCATTCCAATTAACAGCAGAAGCTTGTTTTTCTGTTTATTAGTTGTTTGTAGAATATCCTAGAATGATTTTCTGACTAATGTATCGATAATCGTTGAATCGCCACATCATCAGATCATCGTTATCGTGAGCTTTTTATCGCAAATCGTATCGTATCGTGAGGTACCAAGAGGTTCCCACTCCTACAACACCTGTAAAATTCACCCGAATCATTGTGTAGCATCAGCTTAAACAGGAATTGAGGTGATGAACTTATCTTATGAAAATTCTGCTTTAGATCATTCACGAGTTGGGAGTCGAAACATTCACAACTTTTAACAGGTGTACTTATCGATTACATCTTTTTTTAATAGAGAAGGTCTGAAATAGCACTTCAGTGCTGCTACACAGTGAAAAGTTGAGATGTTAATGTTAATAGTTAGCGCTGAGCGCTAAGCTAATTAGCTAATTCGCTAATGTGTATTTCACATGCAAAACGTGTAAAACCAAGATTAAGTACAGTGGTAACACTGCAAACGTGTGAAAAGGTACAGAAATCTGTGAAAACAAAGTACATTGGTTAAAGGAATTCCAATTAACAGCAGAAGCTTGTTTTTCTGTTTATTAGTTGTTTGTAGAATATCCTAGAATGATTTTCTGACTAATGTATCGATAATCGTTGAATCGCCACATCATCAGATCATCGTTATCGTGAGCTTTTTATCGCAAATCGTATCGTATCGTGAGGTACCAAGAGGTTCCCACTCCTACAACACCTGTAAAATTCACCCGAATCATTGTGTAGCATCAGCTTAAACAGGAATTGAGGTGATGAACTTATCTTATGAAAATTCTGCTTTAGATCATTCACGAGTTGGGAGTCGAAACATTCACAACTTTTAACAGGTGTACTTATCGATTACATCTTTTTTTAATAGAGAAGGTCTGAAATAGCACTTCAGTGCTGCTACACAGTGAAAAGTTGAGATGTTAATGTTAATAGTTAGCGCTGAGCGCTAAGCTAATTAGCTAATTCGCTAATGTGTATTTCACATGCAAAACGTGTAAAACCAAGATTAAGTACAGATAAGAAAAGTTGTAAATAAATAATAATGTTAAAAAGACCAACAAATAGCAGTGATTCACCCTTTTAGATTTCAATTCAGTTCTGCTTGTGGCTGCAATTGACACTCATTTTCATTGCACATTAGAGAAAGCAGGGGGACAATATGTCGCAACTCAAGCGCTAAATGCATAAGGATATTACACTTGACTGTCATGACTTGTCTTATGGTAGTTACCGTATTTTTCGGACTACAAATCACACCAGAGTATAAGTCGCACCAGCCATAAAATGCCCAACAAAGAGAAAAAAAACATATATAAGACGCACCGGAGTATAAGTCGCACCAGCCATAAAATGCCCAACAAAGAGAAAAAAAAAACATATATAAGTCGCACCGGAGTATAAGTCGCATTTTTGGGGGGAAATTTACTTGATAAAATCCACCACATAGAACAGTGTGTGTGTATGTCATCTTGAAAGGCAATTTAATATAAAAATACAACAGAGAACAACATAATGAATAAGTGTACAGTGTACAGTGCATGAACAACGAAATGCGAATATACTGTCCTCACCAGGACGCTATGGCTTGGTCCTGGCTATACAGCGAGCTAAACTCCCAAATGACGATGCTGGACGTCCTTATAATTTGCTGAAATAAGTTCCCCCTCTATACCAAACAGGTTCGCATCAACGTAAATAAATGATAATTAGGTGCTATTACAGCAATGACACAAACGGTTAGCATGCGTTTGCTAGCATTAGCACATCGTTCAAACAACCACACAACTGGCTCTAAGTGTCCGATCGCGGGTGAAAAACACACAACAACAACAACACAAAAGATGATAAACACAGGTGTTGCCTCCTTAACGATATTTTACAAGCATAAACAATGAACGTAGGTTCGCAGCCGTGTTTCTCTCTCTCTCTTGCCCACTCGCTCAGAGACACCGCGTAGCTGTCCATCTTCTTCTGGCGTGTGAGCGCTCTTCTTCGCGTAAACAAGTGCGCCCCCACATGGGCGTGAAAGCGCCACAAACTAAAAGCATGCATTTCAATATAAAAAAGTCAATAATACAATTGAACACACATTGCCAAAGGCAGAACGCGAACGTGGCCATAGCTATTAAGAGTTATTCAGATAACTACAGCATAAAGAACATGCTAACAAGTTTACCAAACCATCAGTGTCACTCCAAAACACGAAAATAACATGTGAAATTATATCATAATGTGTTAATATTTCACACATAAGTCGCTCCTGAGTATAAGTCGCACCCCCAGCCAAACTATGGAAAAAAAAAAAACTGCGACTTATAGTCCGAAAAATACGGTAGTAATGGCATGTGTGTGAAATGAAGCCAAAAAATAATACTAGCCCGTAACTGACTGAGTAACGCTAATCAAAGCCCGTCTATAGTATATTCCTGTGTACATTACAGTAAAACCTTATAGACAAGTTTCCGAGGTACTTACGATTTACTTCCGCATTTCTGCTCGCGACTTCCGTTTTACACTTTCTTCAACCAAAACAACAGTGGAGCTGGAGTGGCATTACTTAATAAAATCCTTCAAAAAGGACGATTTGAAAATGGCGCATTCATCTGCCATCACAACATGAAGAAGTGGCTAAGAGTCGCCACAACCAAAATAGTTTTGTATTTTATGGCTTTAATGGCAATGGATGGAAACGCAATCAGGGTTCTTAAAAACTCCGAAGCATCCAGTTGACTGTGTCCTAACACATGAATATGGGAATTTTGTGTTCATGAAGGCAGATGTGGAACCAAGACTGTGCCAGGTACATTTATGGTCAATTTGACTACAATTCTGTGTTGCGTCACAGCTGAGACATCATTAGCTTTGCATTAGCTTCAACGATAAATAAATGGAAAAAACGGGCTTTTAACCTTAAATGCATAAATTTAAGCGTTACACGTTTTTTGTTCACAGGTGGAAAGGGAAGACAATCTGCAATATAAAAGAACTACTTACTATTTGTGTTTATATGTACATGTGTGGTGAGCTCATAATAATCTAAACAGATAAAAAATACCTTGTAGTAGTAGTAATTTTGTCAACGAACGATCAACAAAGTGATATGAACAAACGCACAACACGGAAAGTCCTGGAGCCCAATTTTCGCTCAGGAAACTTGTCTATGGGGCATTCATTTAACTCAGTTGCTGCCATTGACTGGAAGGGTTGGCAGCGAATGATCTCCTGGTCAAAATTGATTGGACGTCAACTGCACTAAAACATTGACATCCTTGTATTGACAGATTTTCTCCATGGAAATATACGTGTGTCTAGGTGTATATCCACATTCTGTCAACCATTATTTTCTGTATGATCGCATTTATTTATCAGTCAGGGGGTGACGCGACATAAGAATGTCGACGCCGTGTGACAGGGAATTTCCTTTACGTACATTGTCTGGTCACACGCTTTGGTTATGAAACAACTGTTCAGAGGTTAAAAGGTGTTACACAATAAAGAAATAAAATAAAACTGCGTCAGTGTTCTGCCCAATATGATTCTTTTTTACAAAATGCTCAATTTTCCAGTATTTGGGAGAAGCAGCTTGCAATTTGGAAAATTAGCCTTTATTCTTCTGCTGTTTATGATAGAAAGGAAATGGTAGAAAGTTTTCCTTGTTGACGTCATACAGTGGGGCAAATAAGTATTTAGTCAACCACCAATTGTGCAAGTTCTCCTACTTGAAAAGATTAGAGAGGCCTGTAATTGTCAACATGGGTAAACCTCAACCATGAGAGACAGAATGTGGAAAAAAACAGAAAATCAAATTGTTTTTAAAGAATTTATTTCAAAATTAGAGTGGAAAATAAGTATTTGGTCACCTACAAACAAGCAAGATTACTGGCTGTCAAAGAGGTCTAACTTCTTCTAACGAGGTGTAACGAGGTCTAACGAGGCTCCACTCGTTACTTGTATTAATGACACCTGTTTTAACTCAGTATCGGTATAAGAGACACCTGTCCACAAACTCAGTTAGTCACACTCCAAACTCCACTATGGCCAAGACGAAAGAGCTGTCGAAGGACACTAGAGACAAAATTGTAGACCTGCACCAGGCTGGGAAGACTGAATCTGCAATAGGTAAAGAAATGTAAAGAAATCAATTGTGGGAGCAATTACTAGAAAATGGAAGACATGCAAGACCACTGATAATCTCCCTCGATCTGGGGCTCCATGCAAGATCTCATCCCGTGGCGTCAAAATGATAACAAGAACGGTGAGCAAAAATCCCAGAACCACACGGGGGGACCTACTGAATGACCTACAGAGAGCTGGGACCACAGTAACAAAGGCTACCATCAGTAACACAATGCGCCACCAGGGACTTAAATCCTGCACTGCCAGACGTGTCCCCCTGCTGAAGCCAGTACACATCCAGGCCTGTCTGCGGTTCACTAGAGAGCATCTGGATGATGCAGAAGAGGACTGGGAGAATGTGTTATGGTCAGATGAAACCAAAATAGAACTTTTTGGTAGAAACACCTTCTCGTGTTTGGAGGAGAAAGAATACCGAATTGCATCCGAAGAACACCATACCCACTGTGAAGCATGGGGTTGGAAACATCATGCTTTGGGGCTGTTTTTCTGCAAAGGGACCAGGACGACTGATCAGTGTAAAGGAAAGAATGAATGGGGCCATGTATTGAGAGATTTTGAGTGAAAATCTTCTTCCATTAGCAAGGGCATTGAAGATGAGACGTGGCTGGGTCCTTCAGCATGACAATGATCCCAAACATACAGCCAGGGCAACCAAGGAGTGGCTTCTTAAGAAGCATTTCCAGGTCCTGGAGTGGCCTAGCCAGTCTCCTGATCTCAACCCCATAGAAAATCTGTGGAGGGAGTTGAAAGTCCGTGTTGCCCAACGACAGCCCCAAAACATCACTGCTCTTAAGGATATCTGCATGGAGGAATGGGCCAAAATACCAGAAACAGTGTGTGAAAAGCTTGTGAAGAGTTACAAAAAACGTTTGGCCTCCGTTATCGCCAACAAAGGGTACATAACAAAATAATACTTTTGGTATTGACCAAATACTTATTTTCCACCATGATTTGCAAATAAATTCTTCAAAAATCAAACAATGTGATTTTCAGTTTTTTTTCACATTCTGTCTCTCATGGTTGAGGTTTACCCATGTTGACAATTCCAGGCCTCTCTAATATTTTCAAGTGGGAGAACTTGCACAATTAGTGGTTGACTAAATACTTATTTGCCCAACTGTATATTCTTTCATTTGATGGATTCAGTGTGTAGGTGTACAGTGTACAGTATTATCATAGAACACCAAATTTGTTTGTCTTGAAAACTAAATCACAATGCTCCAAAATAGCTTACTTTAAAAAAGTGACAGGTAGTATTAACACAGGCAAGGTGCTTGTGAGTTCAGTGAAAACAATTGTCATCCCAAAAGTGTTTTTTTTAACATCACACCAAATGCTTATTTTGTCATGTATCCTTTAGCAATTTGATGGTGGTAAAACGATACATGGAATCATTAAATTCCCCAAACTGTCAAAACTAAAACCCTGTGTTGAAGATTCAGCATGAAAGAGCCACATTACTCAGCACCATCACGGGAACATGCAGGACATGACAGATGCAGGAGTCAGAGAGACAGGAAACATCCCCAACACCTTTCTCCTGGAAGATCACAAGAGAGGAACTCCACACCTCTTGAAATAGAGGCATGGTCTAACGTTAAACACAACAACAGAGGCTTTTCCTCTTCCTGAGGATCAACAGATGGTCCGTTAAACAGCATGCCACAAAAAAAGGGTGAAGCATGTCATGTGAAGATGACAAACAGGAAGGACCGCCGTCCTTGAGCGACTGCGGCCTTTCGCAAAAGATTCTCCTACTCCAGCCGACTGCTGCTCAACACACAAACAGATGGTTTGCCTATCTATAGAAGACAATGCTTTTTCTTTCCTCGTGACAACATGCCCACACAGAATCAAAAAGACTGTGGTATCTTAAACATCTATTCTTGGTTGTAACAGGTCAAGGGTGGGAAAAACCCCATTGACCCAGCCCTTTGTGGCATCATGTTGTTGTCATGAGCAATGTGGATTGCAACAATAATAAGAAGGCCACACAGACAAAGACAGACACGTTTACCAGTAGGGGTGTGACAAAATTTGAAATGGTGTTATATCGTGATACTTTGTATCCCAAAAGGTTATCGATATATCGTTTTAAAAGGTGTCAATGTCTTAAAAAAAAAAAAAAAAAAATTTAAAAGGATTCAACAAGTTGCTAAATCTTCCACCATAATAGTGTCTCAGTTAACTCTAAGGCTGCATTGACAGTGCTTGACGCCCAATCCATTTAGACTGGGGATATTCGTTCATTCAAAACCAGAGCATTCACAGTCATTCTGTCCGATTTTCAGGTCATTTACAGGTCACTTGTTGTTCATTTTAGGGCATTAAGGTCATTTCCTGTTGCGTTTGAGTCACTTCCTGTTCTCTAACTCAAAATAAACCGGAAGTGATCCATAAAATACCCCAAAATCAATAGGAAGTAACTGAAAATCAACAGGTAATAGCCTTAAATGGCCCAAAATTACCTCATTGGGTTGGGTGCCAATGACGGCCATAGACGTTCAATCCGTTTGAAGTGGGAGGGATGGCAGTGAATGAACGAATGTTCATTCGCTGCCACCCTCCCATTTCAAGTGGATTGGACGTCTACTAGTGATTAACTCATTCCAATTCACAGCAGACGCTTATTTTTCTGTTTATTAGTTATTTGTAGAATATCCTAGAATGATTTCCTGAGCAATGTATCGATAATCGTTGTATCGCCATATCGTCAGATCATCGTTATCATGAGCTTTGTATCGCAAATCATATCGTATCGTGAGGTACCAAGAGGTTCCCACTCCTATTTCCAGCTTTTCTCCATAATGGCACGTATCAATTTAAAAGCCGAGTTTCACTTGACATAATATACTAGTCACGCAAATACAGTAAATAAAGGCCACACCCAATATTATCTTACTCAGCTTCTGCATTTCCACTATTTGCACAAATACAGTAATTTTTTTAGATGCTCTTTGATGATACCGTGAGGAATGCTTGCAAATGAGCTTTCTCATAACCCGAGGCTCCTACTGAAATACAATCAGGAACACACCTGTGTGGAAAACACTTAAAGCCCTCCCACAATCCATCACAACACGCACTGTCAACATCACAACAGGCCTGTAGCCAGGCATGATGGACGTTTAAGTAGCTTTCTTACACTTGGTAAAGCCAGATTCTGATTTCTCAGTTTTAAATTTCTATGATGTGACTGACAGTGAGTAGGTGTAGAGGGTATTCGGGTACGTTGAGTAAAATGTGCAATGGGTCACCGCAAGTCCTAACAGAGGAAAGGAATTTGTGCATTGATATGCAGCTAGAGACTACGACTTAATATACCATGCATAGAATCTAGAGCTGAAACGATTACTCAAATAATTGGATTTTAAAAATTGATCAAAGAATTTTTTCCACTTCAAGGAATCATTTAATTTCGCCAGCTCTAAGCAGGACTTTTTGCCCGGACTACTTTGAATGCGGCACAACGCGCTGATGTCACGTGAGAACAGGAAGACGACAGAGGCGGCGGATATATTTGATTCCAACCATGCACCAAGAAAAAGCAGAAAATGTAAAAAGTGTGGCAGCATTTCAAGCTGGACACTGAGGCAAACACGGTTTCATTTATTCACTTTAGGACAGTGCTTGCATACCACTACAGCATGTCTTCAATGTTCCAGCTCCATCGAAGGCACCCGGTTTGCTCCGAGAGCTGAGGAGCAATACTTGGGACTAGGCATGTGCCAGTATGAGATTCTGGCGGTATGATAACTTTAAGCAAAATTATCACGGTTTCACGGTATTGCAATTAAAGCTCTAAAATGTGTTACCTTGAGATATATGGGTTTAAAAAAAGATATTTCCATTGAACAGGATATTTATTTTTCAAAACATATCAGCAAATTGGAAAATAATTATAATGTTAAGTTAAAATAAAAAAAAAACAAAAAAACAAAAAAAAACAATTATGCTAAATAAAATTAAAATAAATGCAGTTCTTTCGGTGAGCTTAAACCTACAGCCACACCTCAACATTATTAACATCAGAACAAAAATAATTGAATTATTTTCCATAAAAAGCACATATAGCACGTATAACTCGCATCATGTTTACATTATACACACACTTTCTCAACACAGACAGTTGTCAGAGAGAAAAACAAAAACGTTTTACCCCCGCTAGACTCACCAAACACGCTGGTGTGACTAACCTTTAATTTTATATACATGCAAAATTATATGGGAGGTATTGCCTCCTTGGCAGCTATCCTTCACAAACATGTTTTTCATGTCAGTTGGCCCTCCTCTAAGTCGCGGTCGTCAGTAACTTTCTGTAGCCGAAGTATTCCCATTCTAGCGATTTCGTTTTCTTCAATGGAGGAAAAAGTTCAGGAGTTTCACCTCCTCCAGCCCTCGTGTAGCGCAGCTGACTCACTGATACAGAGCAACAACTGGTGGGGGAGGGTTGAGCCGTACAGCTGCGAAGGATTTCTCCATGCATTTTTTGGGACATAAAAAATAGCAAATACCTTAGGGACGGTATGATGGATTTTTTTTGCGGTTTTGAAACCTTGACGTTTTCATGCCACGATATACCTTGAAACCAGTAATCAGCCCACACCTACTTGGGACAAGGTAAAATTAAGTTAACGCAGTGTTGCTGAATAAAATTAATGTTATTGTACCTTGCTAACGTAACGTTAGCCCTGCGGAGGGCTTGTTTTCTATTAATTATGACTACTGTCGATGCATGGCTAACGTGTCTTTCATTCAGGCTTGATTTAAACTGTAAAAACACAGCGATGTTAAGCGATAAGGGTGTAATACAGCTAACTTTCAATTTTAGCTCAGTAGTCATTGATGGATAAAACACCAAATAGCACTTGTGCCTAATATGCTCCAGTACAGCAGGTACCATACATATATTTTGAACACTGCAAAAACTCAAAATCCTATCAGGACTTACAATTTAGACTCACTTAAAATTTAACTACAACTTAAAATGAGCTTGACACAAATGGGAATTCAATTGGAACACATGGGGAAAAACACCTAACTTTTAAGGGATGTGCGTTATTAAGTATAATGACATTTTTAAGGAAGGAATTTAAAGGTTTTTTTTATTGGATCTTAAGTTTTTTAAGTGAAAGCAGTGAATTTGTTCTTTTTTTTCCCTAGTCACATCTGAGATGCAATTGTTGCCGTTTTCAACAATGTACATCTAAAATAAAGACATTGTCTAAAAATTGTTTAGTATTAGGTGAAATGTCTTGTTTTATAATGTATATTTATAATTGCTCTTCACCTAAAAAAAAAAAAAAAAAAAGTTTTATCCGATTACTCGATTATTCAATGAATTTCAGTAGAATACTCGATTACTAAAATATTCAGTAGCTGCAGCCCTAACAGAATCTATAGTGAAAAATGTATTTAAAATAAATGCATGACCCATTCATACAATGTACATTCTGTAAGTGTACTGTATGTAAGCATTCTCGTTTGGCAAAGGCCAGGTCATGGAATTAGTTGTTAATGCTGTTTGAATGCAAGCATAAATGACAAAATGTCAACAAATGGTCTTTAAAAGGTCCTATTTTTACAAAATAAAACACAAGCAATGGCTAAGTTAGGTTTTAAAAAATTGTCAACATTAATAAAAAAAAAAAACAAAAAAAAAACAATACAACATTTTAAATGTTGCGTGTTTACTTCACTAGTTCGACTGTTTATGACATAACACAATCTTTATTATTCATGAGTTTATACATAAAAAAAAGTGACATTTCCGGTGAATTCTGATTTTTTGTAATGAATTGTAATGGAACCGTAGTCTCCTAAATTTCCCATGAAAAGCTTTCAGAGATTTACTGTAAATGTTCATCCCTTTTGCAATCCTCACACCCACACACATAATTAGGAAAGGCATTTGGGACAAACAATGTCAGTTAATTCTCATAGTTGTAGCATCAGTGTCAGGAATAGGCGTGAGGAATCAGTGGTAACAATGTAGCAATGGCGCAACTGCACGTTGAGCAACGAATGCGCTGCATGTGGGCACGAGTCGACAGGGGGTGCCGCCACCAGGAATCCCCCCTGATTATTCCCGATCCCAGTCAAAATTACTCCCACTCCCGTTTTTTTTTTCCCTTACACCTTTAAATTGTTCATTAAGTAACTGGATTGTTGCCAGCAAATTTGATAATTGATTTTTGCTGGCAGCTATGAGCAGTCTCGTTTGGGCCTTAGTTTGTAATGTGAGGCTGCACGCGCAACTGATTAGAGGAAGAGAGAGAGAGTTCGCTGCTACAAAGTGTCAGAGATTGTGTTGTGTTTTGTAAGGGCGCCACTTTTCATTTCACATACCCTAACAAGAATGGGTAGTTGCTCCCCTGGAATGTAGCAATATGTAAATGACATTCAGAAGTAAACAAGTTTTGGCGCCGCCCAGGAATCAAAATAACTGAATTGCTTACTATATAGTCTTGTATCAATTGCAAGTGTAAATGTTCAAATTCTTTCAGCAGTTGGAGAAGACTGTTTCCACCTAACCGTTTTATAGGATTCCTAGAGGTCTACTGTTACAAGACCACAAGTCATTTAATGGCTCATGTCTGTTCTCTAAATCACAATGCACTCAGGGGGTTCATAGAACACCTTCAATCTGAAGCACACAATAAAAATACACTTTTGATTTTATATGCCTTTTAGTCAAAATCTCTTCTTAAAACCTGTTTCGTGCCCCTCAGAGACCACTTTCAAGATGAATGCTGAAAAAAAGCCAAGCTGTGAGTGTAGAAGAGCGCAAATGTCATGGTGCTAACAAACACACCTAAGATTTAAGTGAGACTGCGCTCCAAAGTGTTGAAGTGTTGTTAACTGTGGAATTATATGACCCATTAGCCAAAAGCAAAACACCACAAACTTTTTAACGAGGCGCACAGGAGCAGCTGAAAACACTACTTTTGTTTATTATATTCTAATTTTAGTCTACTTGCACAGAAAACATCAAGAACGGAAATACACTAATGTGGATGTTTGAATTTCTTACTTTTTGCTTGCCTCACAGACGTCGGCGATGTTGGAGAAGAGGTGATGGTGTTCTGTCTTGGTCATGGCCTCCCTGAGCTCTGGCGAGTTTTTAAACATCCGTATCAGGATCTCTAGACTGTGGAGGTAGGAGTGCTCAGAGGAGATCACTTCGAAGATGGCCTGGAGAGAAGTACTACTTTACTCAAAATGAAAGTGTTTGAGATTCACATGTAGCCTGTATGGGCAAAAGGCGACATACACACTGTAGAGCGTGTTACTCATTTCACTTTTTGCTTTGTTTTGTTCATTCTAATTTTGTTGCGTAGCCGTTAACAGTGCAAAAACAAATGCAAATCGTAGGTGAAGAGATTGTGTCCGTGACATGACACCTAACCGCACTGTAACACATCATCTTTTTTGTTGAAGTCTCAATGGGAGTAAATATGGTCCTTTTGGCACGTTTTTGTGGCACTTTTGGGGATTTTATGCTACCAGACATAACATTTTTATTAACCTAATACAGAGGTGTCCAAACTTTATGCAAAGGGGGCCAGATTTGGTGTGGTAAAAATGTGGAGGGCCGACCTTGGCTGACGTCCTTTACGTAGAACAATATATTTGAGCAAATTTTAGCAAGCCATTCTGTGTGTCACATTTGCTTTATTTTTTTTTTCTAAATTAATTTAGGGCTGTCAAAATTATCGCGTTAACGGGAGGTAATTATTTTTTTCAATTAATCACGTTAAAATATTTGACGCAATTAACGCACATGCCCCGCTCAAACAGATTAATATGACAGCACAGTGTCATGTCCACTTGTTACTTGTGTTTTTTAGTGTTTTGTTGCCCTCTGCTGGCGCTTGGGTCCGACTGATTTAATGGGTTTCAGCACCATGAGCATTGTGCAATTATTGACATCAACAATGGCTAGCTACTAGTTTATTTTTTGATTGAAAATTTTACAAATTTTATTTAAAACGAAAACATTAAGAGGGGTTTTAATATAACATTTCTATAACTTGTATTAACATTTATTTTTTAAGAACTATAAGTCTTTCTATCCATGGATCGCTTTAACAGAATGTTAATAATGTTAATGCCGTCTTGTTGATTTATTGTTATAATAAACAAATACAGTCCTTATGTTGAATGTATATATCCGTCATGTGTCTAATCTTTTCATTCCAACAATAATTTACAGAAAAATATGGCATATTTCATAGATGGTTTGAATTGTGATTAATTACGATTAATTTTTAAGCTGTGATTTTAATCGTTTGACAGCCTTAAATTAATTATTTCAACAATCTCGCAACTAGCCTTTGTGGCGTTCTCTTTCGACACTCGGGCTCTTGCGAAATACTGCTGCTGTAAATTTAAACTAGCTTCAAGTTGCTTCAATTTCTCGCTACATATCTTCCCTGTAATCTTGTTGTACATGTCAGTGTGTCTTGTTTGGTAATATCGCCTCACATTGAACTCCTTAAAAACAGCGACTGTCTCTTTGCAAATGACGCAGACACAGTTGTTGCATATTTTAGAGAAGAAACACAGTAGTCCAATTTCCACCTATCCTTGAAGTGTCGGCAGTCACAGTCAACTTTCTTTTTTGTTGTTGATTATCACCATTTTAGAAATGGGGAATAAAGGGTATAACACGGGGTAATGTTGCTTAGAGTGTTGTTGCCTTTTAGTGGGTAAACGAGGAGCAGCATTTAGTGTGTAAGCTACTTCATATGCTGTTAGCATATTATTTGTGTCTTAAGACTTTTGTCCACAATGTTTAAATGACAGCCATATTTTTAAAAATAGAATTGTAAAGGTAGAAAACCACTAATAAAGCACTTTCTTTGCTCTAGCATCGTTTGATGACGCTAAATTGATTGCTACGTACTGTAAATAATATAGCAATAATGAGACCATACCAGTCTGCTGGCTAAAGTATCAATTAGAAGCAATACCTCTTGTCTTTTCCGTTCTTCCTGGCTCATCTGATCAAACAGACCGCTTTTCTTGACCTTGGGGGAGACAACATTTTAGTCAGTAAAACAGTTTTTTTCATAAACAGTAACATTTTCAACTTGCTTTGCAGGATTTCCCCGATGCATTCATAAGGCAAGTGTACTGCAATTGCTTCTGTTGTCCCAGCTCACAATGACAAGCACACTTTACATACCACACTCTGAGGGAATGTGGCAACAAAGTTGTTGTTGAAAGCAGCGCAAGGGATCTCCATTGAACGAGAACGCCCATGGCGATGGATGACACGCTGACGTAAAAGTAACAAATGGCTGACCATTGTGCTCATTGAGTATTATTTGGCTGTAAGACTGGAGGGGGGAATTCGAAATGTGTTGAATAAGATTGAAACCAAAGCGATCTTTTGGAATGGACTGGGTGTGAACAGTGTATTGGTTCTGGCGGTGTATTTGTGTGAAAGACGGTAAGCCTGAATTAAAAGCATGAGCAACATGAATAAGGCCTGAGGGCAACTTGCATTAAAATTAAACATGCAAGAAAACATCCGTAATGGCAAAGATCCAAGAGTGCTTGTCATGCTGGAAACACACCAGGAAGAGATACGGCTTCATCTTTAGTATCTGGCCTAAAGCCCAAATGGGAACAAACAAAGCCGCATCAAGGTAGTAAATATCTCTTGAGACGTTGCCACAAAATCTTAAAGGCTTCATTTAACTTTTTTTGTTTAACGCTATACAAATTAAGAACATTTTCAAGTAAATAACAGTAGACCATGAGAGTGTTTTGAAGAATTGTTGGTTACGCAGCAACAGATTTCCACATAAATTTGTAGTGAAGCAGGGTAATGAGTACAACATTTTGATTTACTTAATCTACGTTAGCAAGACTCATATGTAAAAAACCTCCATATTGCTGCATATTAAATTAATAATCAACTTTTTTAGAATGGGCATCATAAGTAATGAATGTAAAAGTTTAAAATATCAATTTCCTGGAACTGATTGTTGATTTACTAAGTTTTTGTACTACTTAATACTTATGCTTAACATTGTGTGCAATTTATCTGAAACACAGGGGAATTTGCTTTAAAGAGGCATCACATGGAGACAACTGGAAAGTCAAGTTTTCGTGTTCTATCGTCGCTGATTGTTAGAGGAGGAACAAAGTAGTATGTGAATATCTTCAGGATATGTGAACTTACGTTGAATCTTGAACGTTAACTCTTTTGTGTTCTGGTAGACTCCATGACGATGAACTGCCATTTCACAACAATATAGGATGTTATTACTACTGATGTACCGATACCGATACCAGTATCGGCGGGGGGGGGGGGGGGGGGGGGGGGGGCGGTCCGGCCCGAAATGGTGGTATCGGTGAGTACCAACAAACAGGGCACTGATACCATCTACCGGTCCGGTAACACTGAACGCAGCCTTTTTTCTCCCGACATTCACTACACTCTGTGTTGTGTGATCATTAGTGTTGCACCGATACCATTTTTTTGGGCCCGATACCAATACAGATACCTGGCTGTGCAGTATCGGCCGATACCGATCCCATTCCGATACCACTCCATTTGCAAAAAAAAAAAAAGATATGTATAAGGGATGCAACGATACAGTTAAGTCACGGTTGGGTACGATTTTTGATACAATTCAATACATTTAATGCTCTGAAACAGAAAATACAACTGTTATTAGTATTTTTTTTTTTTTATTTGCTAACAAGCAAAAATAACAGTGCCATCATATAAACAAGCATTTTAGTGCATAATATTTATGTGCTTACTTCTTACTGAGCTGAAGAAATTTTGTATATAAGTGCTTAGAACAATCTTTACTGTTTGTTAAGTGGGGCACACTGTTGATTGCTGCAGCTCTCTTAGCAACTATATTTACCATATAAGCAAAACAACCTATTTGTGGTCCGAGTCCATCTGTAACATGTACTGAATTAACAGTATTTGCAACATTATCTATAGTCACTGGTATGGATTGATTTGGCCTGCTTAACTTCCATTCAGTCATGGTGGTTTCTAATTCATCAATGTAGTATATGGACTACGCGTCGCTCTGGGCTCACGCAGCTAATGGCATGGGATCTAATGTAGCACATCTAGGTTTCTATTTGATGGTATCTAGTGTGTGCGCGCAAGAGTTGGCATGGGATCTAACATAGGACATCTAGGTTGCTATTTGATGATATCTAGAGTGCGCGCTGCGCCGCTAGAGTGTTTTCTGGCCACAGAAGTCACTTCTGCTCATTACTGCACAACACCAGCATATGACAATCGACTTACATAAACAGAACGAGTTTGAAGTACGGCGCTCTTAATTTGCCACTCATTGTTCATCATGAAAACATGAGTTTGCTTAGTCTCCCACGGTCTTAAAATTTCTGATCCCATCGGCGCTACAACAATGGGCGTTAGCTTACGCATGCTAATCGTTTGTGAATGCCATGTTAGATGAGCAGCGTAACATCACGGATATGCGTTGTTGTTTACATCCTTAATATTGAAGACGAAGGTGTTAATTTCGTTTGGTAATTTCGAGACAAAGACATACAAATGTCATGCATCGGGATTAGGGAAGTTAGCTCACGTGGGGAGGACAGTACATTTGCATTCAAGTGATGCCAGTAGATGGTATCGGCGCCCTAAATGTTGGTACTCGTCGATACCGATACCACCAATTCGGGCCGGATCGGCGCCCCCTGCCGATACTGGTATCGGTAGCGGTGCAACTTTAGTGATCATATGTGGTTAATATGCATGACAAGCAGCTATCGCTATTGGCCTACTCCAGACCAATGAGAGCGGGGCAATCGTTGCTCTCAACCAATGTTGGGGCAGCTTTTTCATATAGAAGAAAAACAAACTAGTAGAAAAAGAAAATAACGGCGGTTTCGGAATATTTCAGCGTCTAGTACAATGGCTGGGGATGGACCGCAGCAACAAACCTTGGGCAGTGGGACAAGAAGAGTGAAGCAGTAAGACAGATGTCCGAAAAAAATCACCGAAATGACTGTTGTCTGTAACCTGCCCCTTGCCTTCGTTGAAAGCGTGCTTTTTATGGCTCACACAGAACCTAAGTATAGCGTCGCAAGTCGCAAATACATTAAGGAGACGACTATCCTGCACAAAAAAATAATAAATAAAGTAACGAAACGTGTTTTTAAAAAGCTGGAGAGGGCAGGGGCCATAAGCTTTTAAACCGACATCTGGAGCAGCCGAGTCTCCCAACGTTCCCTCCTTAGCTTGACAGCTAACTGGAAAGCGTAGTACTTCATGCGAATGAATTCAAGGGATCACACACACCAGCCAAGCTATTGCTGCTCAACTGGAGCATCTCGAAGTCAAAGCTACTTATCTTTTCTTGTCTTTTCCTAAAAGAAATGCTGTAGTACAACCCGGATTCAGTTGAAGCTGGGAAATTGTGTAAAATGTAAATAAAAAATAAATACAACGATTTGAAAATCCTTCTCAACCCATATTTAATTGAATACGCTACAAAGAAAACATATTTAATGTTCAAACTGATAAACTTAATTGTTTTTTGCCAAATAATAATTAAATTAGAATTTCATGGCTGCAACACGTCCAGTAGAAGTTGGGAAAGGTGGCAAAAAATACTGAGAAAGCTGAGAAAAGCTTATCAAACAGCTATATGGAATATCCCACTTGTGATCAGGCTAATTGGGAACGGGTGGGTACCATAAAAGGAGCCTCCCCAAACATGCTCAGTCATTCACCAGCAAGGATGGGGCGAGGTTCACCACTTTGTCCACAACTGCGTGAGAAAATAGTTGAACAGTTTAAGAACAACATTTCTCAAAGCAAAATTGCAAGGAATTTAGGGATTTCAACATCTACGGTCCATAATATCATCAAAAGGTTCAGAGAATTTGGTGAAATCAATGCACGTAAGCGCCACGGCCAGAAACCAAGACTGAATGACCGTGACCTTCGATCCCTCAGACGGCACTGCCTTAAAAACCGACACGAGTGTGTAAAGGATATCACCAAATGGGCTCAGGAAAACTTCAGAAAACCACTGTCAGTAAATACAGTTCATCACTACATCAGTAAGTGCGGGTTAAAACTCTACCATGCAAAGCAAAAGCCGTTTATGAACAACATCCAGAAACGCTGCCGGGTTCTCTGGGCCCAAGCTCATGTAAAATGGACTGATGCACAATGGAAAAGTGTTTTGTGGTCTGATGAGTCCACTTTTCAAATTGTTTTTGGAAACACTGGACATCGTGTCCAAGAGGAAGCGGACCATCCGGACTGTTATCAACGCAAAGTTCAAAGCCAGCATCTGTGATGGTATGGGAGTGCATTAGTTCCCATGGCATGGGTGACTTACATTTCTGTGAAGGCAACATAAATGCTGAAAAGTATGATTAAGCTGATTTTGGAGCAAAATATGCTGCCATCTTTCATGGACGCCGCTGCTTATTTCAAGATAATGCCAAGCCACATTCTGCACGTGTTACAACAGCGTGGCTTCGAAGTAAAAAAGTCCAGGTTCTCCCCTGGCCCACTTGCAGTCCAGACCTGTCTCCCAATGAAAATGTGTGGCACATTATGAAGCAAAAAATTTGACAGAGAAGACCTCGGACTGTTGAACAACTGAAGCGGTTTATCAAGCAAGAATGGGAAAGAATTCCACATGAGAAGCTAAGAGACATAGTCTCCTCTCTTTCAAAACGTTTATTGAGTGTTATTAAAAGGAAAAGTTATGTAACCAAGTGGTAACCAAGTGGTAAACATGCCCTTTCCCAACTTTTACTGCACGTGTTGCAGCCATGAAATTCTAAATTAATTATTATTTGAAAAATAAAAATAGAGTATATGAGTTTGAGCATTAAATATGTTGTATTTGTAGTGTATTCAATTGAATATAGGTTGAATTTTCAAATCATTGTATTTTGTTTTTATTTACATTTTACACAATTTCCCAACTCCAACCGAATTCGGGTGTAATTTGAGACCTGTTTTAAAGGTGCTTAAGAAGTAAGCAAAGTAAGCTAAGCTAAGTGGCTAAGCTGTGTGTATGTGCGCTGTTTGCATTTGTGCGATGCAATAGAAGGAGTTGAGTTATGTTGCTCCTGGTGCACAAAAAGGAAGATTAATATAGAGACAGGATGCTGTGGTCAATTATTATTATTATTACATATAATTTCATTAAAGTTGCACTGTTTGGCCTTTGAGAGGTTTAAAAAAGTTTAATCAGTTCATTTAGAGTTTGTTATTATGAATGTATTTTTACTTTCTTACTGTTGGTCTGGTAATACACATGTTTTAATTTCA